>NW_017731594.1:2254593-2290085 GCF_001890085.2 Hipposideros armiger
TCCTTCTCAAATTTTTCAATGGTTCTTTTGTCGATTCCACCACATTTGTAGATCAGATGACCAGTAGTGGTAGACTTGCTGGAATCTACGTGTCCAATGACAACGATGTTTATGTGTGTCTTTTCCTTTCCCATTTTGGGTTAGATTTAGCAGTGGTTTTCACTACACCTGTGTTCTGGCGGCAAACCCGTTGCGAAAAAGTATAAAGATTTTTTAAAACGCAGAGCACTAACCGTAAAAAATAAGTAAATTTTATACATCGAAATTGAAATCTTTCCCTCAAAAGATGTTGTTCAGAAAATGAAAGGGCAAACCACAGACTGGGAGAAAATATTTGCAAAGTATATATCTTGTAAAGAACTTACATATATAGTTTATATAAAGAAATTTTACAGATTAATAATAAAGTGACAATACAATTGAAAATGGGCAACAGACTTGGACAGACATAAGTCACCGAAGAAAACATGTGAATGACTAGTAAATACATAAAAAGATGCTCAATATTGTCAATGTTCAGGGACATGCAAATTAAAACCACCATTGAATACCATAACACGTACTCCAGAACACATAGAATTTTTAAATAAAATACCAGATGTTGGAGGATACAGGTTAACTGGAAATCCCTTACGTTGCTAACGGGACTGAAAATGTTAACAACCATTTTGGAGGAGCATTTGGAGGCTTTTTATAAAAAATAAGCATATTACTGTATTCGTATCTACTCTTACCAGTTCCACTCCTAGGAATCTAAACAAGAGATATTAAAACATCCATCTACAAAGGATGTTGTAGCAGCTTTATTCACAATAACTTAAGCTGGAAACAATCAAAATATCTATCAAGAGAAGAAAGAATAAACACTTAGTAGTATATTACCATAACAGAATACTACTCAGCAATAAAAAGGAGCAAACTACTTATATGTAGGGGGAGGGGAAAGGATGAATCTCAAAAACACGCTGAGTGAAAAGCCAAGCACAAAAGTGTACATACCATATCATTCCATTTCTACGAAGTTAAAAACATGCAAAACTGATCAGTGGGAATAGAAATCAGAGTCGTGGTTGGTTGGCTGTGGCAGAGCCATGGTGGAAGGCACACTGAAACTATTTCTCTTTTCTAGAATGATGGCAGTGTTCATTTTGATTACCATGTTTGTTAGAGGGGTATATGCCTTTGTGCGGACTTATGGACCTGTATGCTAAGATCTGTGCATATAATTATATATAATTATACCCCAATCAAAAATTGCTCTAAACACACAGATAAAACTTTATGCAGGAAGAACTCTTCTAAAGTTCTGAGACATAAATGTTTTAGAGCTAAAGCTAATAACCTGAAAACACCAGGAATCAGGGCTAAAGAAGGGGTAGCAGATTTCCTCTCCAGGAACTTCTTCTCATTGGTAGTATTAGTGTAGATTGGGTTTGAAAAGGACTCTGAAAACATATCTGGGCTCAGACTGAAAAATAGCTATGACTGATTGGTAATTCCGGTCATGGGCTCAGTAGCAACAATCAGATAGATGCATACGGGTATTTGCCATCTCTTAGAAAGCACTAAGTTACAGCTCATTTTTACAAAACTGGCTGCTGCTACTTTTCTTCACACTCTTTTCAGGTATTGCATATTCCTTGCTGAAAGGTCCTCAGGCTGTGACAGATAAGGAAAATAATGCAAAGTGCTAACTGGATTTTACAGTTTGGACAAGCTGAATGTAGGACTTGTTCGTCTGTCTGGCCCAAAGAACTTGAACATAGGATCCATAAGAAACCAGTTTTGGAGGGATTTCAGTTAATATTGACAAGAAGAGATTGAGTTACTCCTCCCAGAGATTACAATTCTAAGTACTGGATGAAAACACACACATTCCTCACTTGGCATGGTACTATATAAACCAAACCATGGGCATGTCAAAACTCTCCTCACTTTGCATGGTTCCCTAGAAGCTCAGTGTCACATTAACTAAAAATCGTGGAGTGGAACCATGTTCTCACTAAGAGTTACCATGGAACTACTTAAAGCAAGGACACGGTTCCAGTATGCATATGCTGCAATTAACAAGATGCCGTGCAAAGTTAGTTTTGACTGTGTTAAAAACAATTATTTGAAGACACTAGAATGTGATGTAAAAACAGAGAGACGCTTGAGAAAAATTGACTCTTGAAGGACTTCCCTTTGTAAATTTCTTACCCGACAGCACTCCCTAAGCCCCGCCTCCCTCCTCAGGTATAGCAGAAAATCACAGCTTACTGGCTTAAGGGGACAGATGACAGAGTTTTGAGTATCAAAGCAACTCTATATTTAAAGGGGACATTTTAGAAGCAAGAGCACCACAAGACTAAATCTAAAATCTGAGCATAAATTCTGTCTAAAGCCTGGGTGAACCACGATTCCACACATACATGTGAGAGACCCCAGGAAGCCTGAAGAAAGGGCAGGTGGAAACTAGGGCAAGATGTCTGCCCTTGAGATTTGCGAATTTCCTGTGCATTTGACTAAGTGCATTCCCCAACTTAGACACACATTTAGAGGAGAGCCCCAGCAGCAAGGGAAATAGGGAGAAGAGGGGCCCGTGAACATGAATATTACTCCACCCAACCTTGTTTGCCAAAAACACGAAAAAGCCCCGCGGCCAAAAGAGAAGTTGCTAAAATCTGACAGCTGCTGCCCATGACAGGAGATCCAGGCACGTTCACTCAGTATCAGAACGAACTGATAATCATCACAAGAACAAAACAGATTCCAATCACTGCAATTTATAATTCCCAGTGTGCAGTTTCTAACCAGAAGTTATCAGACCTGCAAAACGAAGGGGCACTGTGACCAATACTCAGGAAGAAAGTGAGTAGAAACAGATTGAAGTCGACCCAGATGTTAGATTTAGCAGTCGAAACCTGTAAAGCTGCTCTTATAAATATATTCGCAGAGTTAGGGGAAATATTCTCTAATAAGAAGCATTATCTCCTTCATTCCACTCAAAGAGGCACCCAAAATGGGAAAGGGTTGAGGAGAACAAACTTGGCATAGAGCTTCCCTTCCCTGTCTTGGACTGTATGTTTTCATGCTATTCCACATCAGTTTAAGCTCAAAAATGTGAAATGCATCAGGAATTATACTTTCTTTTCTTTCATTTGTCTCATTCACTCTATAATGGACCTTATATTTGGTTGGTGATATCACTTAGAAAATATATCGATTTATATTTCATTTTGAAACTGAAGTTTTAAATATATATGTCTGAATATATACTGAACCTTTATTATTGGATTCAATAATATATCGGTTATTTGGTTGAGTGGAACATGAGAGTGCAACATACTTAATTTCATTTTTATCTCCAAATACTGAACTTACGCTTTTTGAAATGATGCATTCAAATCTTTAATTTATGGAATAGGTTAGTCTCTCAAAACCTAGGAGCTGCTCTGTAATTAATATGTTTCCTCTGGCTAGGGGTGCATTTTTAATACGGTTTACTGTGCCTTTGTTTCAGGCCCGGTTGCAGTATGCTTGAGATTTGGGATGTAGAAGACCCTTCCAACGCAGCCAGCCCTCCCTTGTGTAGCATCTTGCTCAAGAACGAGAGGCCTTACTTCTCCACAGTGTTTCAGAATAGTGTGTACAGAGTATTGAAGGTTAACTGAGGAGAGGCCTCCCCGTCACACTGGGGTGCAAACAGGTGCATGGACAGCGATCACTTTGGCTTATTTACATTAATACAGATCACAGGCTTTAATGAGGGACCCTTAAACAGAAGACGATAAAAGGATTCAGGTTTTCTGATTACTAAAAGGTAAATTATTTCACCCTTTTCCATTGAATGTCAGCCTCATGAAGCTTGTCATTTAAGTAATTAAATCGTTTCATGCTGCATAAACAAAGGTTCATCGTAAAATTTTGAAGAAAAACGTATGTAAAAGAGCAGTGAAATTTGATAAATCAAAGAAAGGTATGTTAGTCCTTTTGTACCCAGCTAGGTGGATTGCTTCAGATTTTCTCTAGTACCAGGATATACCAGCTCAAACTCCCTAAACCACGTAGACTAGACTAATGCCGCTTGGGAAATGACGTTTCCTTCATATTCTGATACAGATCACAACTTCTTCTGTGTGGAGATTTGTTGGTAACTCTGTGCTCATTAGGGTTGCTTTCACTTTCTTGGCCTTCAGGAAAGGTCTTTAATAGCGTTCAGTAACTTATCATTTCAAGTTAAGTATTTTTAAAAACAGCTTATTTGTTTTGAACCTCTTGAATTTACCCAACCAGTATTTTTTCCATTGATTAGTTCTCAGCCTAAATTCAGCAGGTCATTAATCTGGCTTTAAAACCCAGTGGTTTTTCTTTTAATATCCAGGTAAAATAAAAATGACTGTTGCACATGACCAAATGTGGGGGTTAAACATAATCAGAAAAGAAAATCCAGTTAAATTTACCAAAGGAGATTTTAAGATTCTAGATCTTGAATGAAACAAAGGCATTTCATCTTGATGGCCCTGGAGTTCATTGGAGTTCTGGTCACCATGTTTTGTGAGAACATATTTTGAAGTCCTCAATTATTTTGGGTTTTGGATGAGGAAGGTGATGTTCTGTAAATTCTCTCCCCTAATATAAAATCTGCCCAACAATAATGCTTTGGGAAGTGGTAAATAGTTATCTTGAAGATATTGTTGCTGAAAGCAAGGATAACCACTCTCTCTGCTTGATAGACATTAAGTATGTCACATCTATAGTATTTAATGCACATCTACTTTAAGTTAACATCTTGGAGTTTTTATAATTCCCTTATGTTCTTGTTACATTTGATGTAGCAAAATGACTTTATTCCATAGATCAGATCACTTCTAGTAGGTAGGAGAGTATATACAGGAAAACCAGTAAAATTATTTTTCAACCATAAGTTGTAAAATATTTTAATATGGGATACAAAGCAGCTAAGAAAGCATACCACATTTTACTTATTTTGGCATTCTCAGGTAATTTGTTTAGGTGTGTGAGACAAAGAGGGAAAAGAGACATAACACCTAACACTCATAAAATTAATGTAACACATATTGGATGGTGTTTTTATAGGAAACATGTTTTAAAGAACTTGGCAGAATTCAACAACAACAACAAAATGGGACATAGTGTATTAACTAAGAAAATGTTCCATACAAATATAATGTATTAATATGGATTTATGTTATTTTCATGTACTATGTATGTTTAAATATTAAAAAGGCCCTTGAAGATCCTACATGTGTTTTCTGTCTGTCCTCATTCTTTACCAAGTGTACATTTTGAAATTGAAGTAGTTCTGACATAAAGTAGAAATCACAGCTTCCTGGAGTTATTAACCACGTTTACATTGGCAACGATACTTCTTAGCCATTTTAAAACAGCTCTGCATAGTCTCACGGACGGCAGCGCACTGTGATGGAAACAGCATGGACTTTGTAAAACAGCATGGGGGATCTCGGTTGGAATCCTAGCACCTCCACTTACTTGGGTGCATTACCTATCACCCATTCAGAAGATATTTACTGAGCACGTACTGTACGCCAGGCACTGTGCTAAGCTTGGTTGTGTGTTTTGACTCTGTGAGCTTCAGCTTTCTTGCCTGTAAATCAGAATTCACACTATCTACTTGGCAGGGTTACTCTGAGGATTAGTAAGAATGTGTGAAAGTGCTTGGCACATGGAGGCACTTAACTCAAGTTAGTTTTACTTGCTCCCTCTACCCTGCTCACTAAATAACCAGTTCAGTAATATCAAATCACATGGGAGGTTATCTCGTCTCAGGATCCAAAATAGTCCTGCATTTATATTGTGTCAATAAATAGGAAAACTGGACTACAGCTTGTTTTTATACAAATAATGCCATTGGCTTCTGGCCTGCATGCATTTTGTTGTTTATTCTTTTGAAATGTGAAGACTATGCTTGAACACCGTGGGTTGAGTGATGGGTAACTTTTTCCTTAATGCAAGGGAGCATTTTCCTTAGATTCCTATGATCATAGTTTTGCACATTTATTTGAAACCATGGCAAGGAGTAAATTGCACACAAGCTACAGCAATCCCCTTCCTCACCCTGCTGTCAGAGGCTGACATATAGCTTAACTGCATCATGTGTGTGTTCTCTTTTGCTTCTAACAGATACCACGTCAAGAAACGTTGAATACCTAGCATGTTAATTTTAATGGTAAAATCATGTTTATATTTTATATATTTCAATTACACAAGCAATGCAAAAGTCATAGAAATCTAACTTTGAAAAAGATGGGAAACTTGAAAGAAGGGAAAAATTATTCAACAGGCACTATTAACATCTCATATTTTTCTTCCAGCCTTACTTTTAGGCATGCATTTTTTTTGCTTGTCTTCTTTTAACATAGTTTAAACAGTTTTGTTTTTTTCTTCATATAATAAAAATGGAAATATTATATATAGACATTTTTATAGACTTTTTAATGGTTACATAATATCCTATTTGTGTGTGTAGAGATATAGATAGGTAGATAGATAGATAGATATCTGAGTATATAAGCATATATCTTACCCATTGCTGAGCTATTTCCGTTTTTGCTACTATATGTATGTATATGTAGAACACTGAAATAAATATCTTAGTGCAATAAGATTTTTTTAATTTTCAAATTATTTCTTTAGGATAGATTTCATACAGTTAAATTTCAGTCAAAGAATGTGGATAACTCTTAGAGGTTTCAATGCAATTTGCCTCCAGTTACCTTTGCAAAGGATCATATACACCACCAAACATCAGTAACAGTGCTCATTTCACAGCTCTCATTAGCGTTGGTTAGCCTTATTGAAAAGTATTTTTTGCTAATTTCTGATACCCAAAATACTTTTTGTTATTTTGCATTTATTCCATGGCTTCTGAGGTTGGGTTCCTATCCATGTCTGTTAAATGGTTACGTTCCCGCTTGTGGATTGCCTCTTCAAGGTCATCCACATTTGTGTGTGCCCAGCACTGAGACTGTGTGTGTTAGAGACACTCAGTCAGTGAGTCTGTCTTGTTCAGTGTACAGTAAAGCTGGCGAAGATGCCGTATATGCTTGTATGTCCTTACTACCCTGTAGGCTGGAGATTATGCTTCAGGCTATCTAAAATGGTTTATAATTTGTACTATATTCAGTATGTCATATTTAATAGTAAACATCAAGTTTAAAAATCTCAATGCCTCAGCAGCTAAAAGGAGGACTCAGTGATCATAATTTCATGGTTGGACACTATCAACTTTGTAAATTATTTTTATGAAATTTCTTAAAGTATCACTAATCTAATCTGGGCTGTGTTTTATAGGATATAGAAAGCAAAATTATTAAATTTGCAACACTTCTGGGGTTCGTGTGAACTAGTGGAGCTCTATGTCCATCCTTATCCAATAAGAACTCATATTATTATTATTTTTTTTAAAGATTTTTATTGGGGAATTGGGGGATGGGAACAGTGCTGGGGAATTGAGGGAAGGGGAACAGACAAGTTGCTGTCCTTTTGTTCTTCAGTCTAGTTGTGGAGGATGTTGCTTCACTGGCCCAAGTTGGCACCATCATTGCGCTCTTGCCGGGCGAGGCAGATCAGTCGCCAGCTTCTGGACGGCTGCTCACGCTGGCTGCTGGCTACATATGGTAGCCCATGGCAACCCACTGCAGCAGGGTTTGCAGCCTATGCCGTCGCCGGTGACTCACGGCAGCCCAGCTCCAGGTTGAGCTGTTGTGCAGCCTCTTAGCTGTAGAGGGCAGTGTCACTGGCCCTTATATGTGGGATCCGAACCGGGGGCCTCTGGCTTCCCAAGCCAGCTCTTAACCAACGCACCACTCGGCCAGCCCAGAACTCATATTCTTAATCTCTAGAAGTATCTTCTCTGGAGCTCTCATCATATTGTCTTATAAATCCACTGAGTCTCCTCTACAGAGGAGGGGTTAAAGCTCAGGGAGAAGACAATCTCTCAGAAGATTCTTTTTTACCATGAGAAATAAAAGCAAAAACTGACAAGCACAGGTAGACGTAACTTCATGCACAAACATCGAATTTAGATGGGTTAAGGATTTAAATGAGAAAGGCAGAACTGTTTTATTTTAGAAGAACACAGAGACACGGAAATTAAAACCATATGACCAAGGGTACGAGCCTAATAATAACTGATGAGAACAGGGAGCAACGCAAATGCTCATGAAACTGCAGGAGTACAAACTGGTACAGCCACAATTGGAGTATAAACTGGTACAGCCACAGTACACAACAATTGGAAAATAGGTTTTTATTACCTAATTTTGAAGTACGTAGCTCCTGTAACACACACTTTCACCCTGAAGAAATGCTTGTACAAACATGCCAGGGAAAACAATTGCAAGAATGTCTATGGAAGCAGGGGAGGGGAGGAGCTGTAAACAACCTAAAACAACCTAAAAGGCTGCCAGTAGAATGGATAAAATTATTTCCATACAATGGAATGTCGTACAGGAGTGTTAAAGTGATCTATTCGTGGATCAAACAGGACTGAATCGCAAATATAATGTTAAAAATAAAAAGCTAAGTCATCAAGGGTGGTGTGTGTGTATGTGAATACGTTCGCCATTTATATATAACCTAAAAGCAAATAACACAACAACATTAGGAGACACGTGTGGCAAAACAACGGAAGCAGAGACGTAATTGATGCAGAACCGAGGCTGAGGATGGCTTCTCGCAGAGAACGCAACGCTGGTCTGCGCGCTTCCGCGTTGCCATTCCAGTCAAGTGCGTAAGTGTTCATTTTATCGTTCTTTAAGACGTGCGTATACTTTGTAATGTTTAATATTCAAATATATTTTTAATATTTTAAATATTCATTTAATATTTTAACTATTTTTAAATATTTTAATATTTTAATAAGTAAGGTTTTGATACCACATCAGTGGTTCTTGAACCTCAGCAGATCTTCTTTCAGGAGCTCTAGGATACTTAACCAGCGTCAGCAATTGTTCCGATCGTCCCGATGACTGAGGTCCAGCCCGTCAAGCAAATGTACAAATGGTAGATTTTATGAAGCGTTTCATTTTATTTACATTAACGCCATTTATTACTTAGTTTTTTTCAAATGGAAGATGACGTGCTGGTGGTGCCTTTGTTGAACAACACAAACAGGATAGAAAGAGTGATTATTTTAAATTTTGTTTTATTTAAACTTTTTTATGCAAGTCATTTATGTACATTAAGGGGAAGTTGGAACATACTGGATAGCAGTGAGAAGAAAATATACAGTATGATCTTTCAGGAGTAGTTCATTGCTCACAGGACTTTGAAGAAAGACGTCATGCATAGAAATTGATTTACAATTCACTAATTATGTGATTCTTTTTGTTAATAAGTCAAGATGTACAATATAAAGTGGCTTCTTCCTGGTGGTAAAATAGCCTTCATGTGATGAGAATTCTGTTTTTGCAACTCAACACATCAGTGTATTTGATGGTTTTTGTATATCAAACACCCATGTTCTATAATATATAGGAAAAATACAAATTAGATTTGTTTTTATTTTTTCAAAAGTTAAAGATTTATTTACCCAACTTGCAGCAGCTGTTGTCACAACTGTGTGCCTGAGACGCCCATCCTTCCTCTTGTTAAATTTCAGAGTTCCCAGAATGGAGAAGTCCTTTGAGAATGGTGGAGTCCAGGCAGCCAAACCACGAAGGCACTGTACATACACATTGCACATGTCTATGAAGAGTTCAACACTGAAATTTGGTCAGAAAATTACTCTAGCCAAGTCGTTATTTTAAATGAACATTGGGCTTTATTGGACTCTCTTTACAATGTTGTAAAAAGCCAAACTATCTTAATCTCAAAGACAGTTCTTGTTTATTCTCCATATTTAATGAAATGATGTACTATATTATAAAAACAATTGCTTTCATTTAAAATAAGTAGGGGGAAATGCTCACTAAAAAAAATGTTAGTGTGGGGCCAGCCTAGTGGCGCTTTGGTTAAGAGCTGGCTTGGGACCCCAGAGGGCCCCGGTTCAGATCCCACATATGAGGGCCAGTGACACTGTTTTCCACAGTTAAGATGCTGAACAACAGCTCAACCTGGAGCTGGGCTGCCATGAGTCTCTGGCGACGGTGTAGGCTGCAACCCCTGCTGCAGTGGGTTGCCATGGGCTGCCGCATGCAGCCAGCAGCCAGCGTGAGGGGCCACCAGCCTCTGTCCAGAAGCCAGTGACTGATCTGCCTCGCCCGGGAAGAGCGCAATGATGGTGCCAACTTGGGCCAGTGAAGCAACATCCTCCACAACTAGACTGAAGAACAAAAACAACAACTTGTCTGTTCCCCTTCCCCCAATTCCCCAGCGCTGTTCTCATCCCCTAATTCCCCAATAAAAAATAAATAAAAATCTAAAAAAAAAAAAAAGTTAGTGTGCAAAATGTTTATTTTATATAGACTTAGCGCCATCTTCTGGCCATGAAATATTATAACATTTGTCATGAAGCAGCAAAAGATTAAGGAGCTAGTTTGCATATATTTTAATAGAAAATGGGAGAAACAAAGAGAACTCAAGGACATGGACTACACGTCTCTTTAGTAGTGATTAGCGCCGCAGATAACAATAGAGTAGTAATTCCTGGTTCCTCTCTCCCTGACCCGCCACACCTCCACTATTTCTCCCATCGCTCTCTCTCTTCCAGCCCCGTAAGGAAGTTCTCTCTGCTTGGGTCCCTGCCTCCCTGTGCAGGATGATTGACACTCCCAACATGATGGTTTGGATTTCAGCAACAATGAAAGGCTTGCCATCTCCAGCATCTCTGTTTCCTGCCTGTGCTCACACTGTCCCCTCAATCTGTTAAAGTCTCACCTGCCTTCCTCCCACTTCCTCTTCCTGAGCATCCTTCACCTCTCTGCTCGGAAGTCCTCTCCTCTAGGAAGCCGCTCCTGACTCTCTTCCACGGTCCGCTAGCGCCACTGTACTTACCATGTGGTTTGATCATTTAAAAATTATCTGTTTATCTTTGGGAGTCTCTTATTGACCTAGGAGCTACCTGAATATAGGATTTGTCTCTTATTCATTTTTCTGTGTTTCACTCAGCACAGTACTTGGCACATAGTAGGTGCTCAGTAAATTTTGCATGAGGGAATAACATGAAAAGTAGTTGGTTAGAATATAGGAAAAACTTAAAGATACAGGTGGTTGGTGATCCCGTTGGGTAAGTTTTACTGTTTGCTGTCCCTACTGTATGACTAAATTATCCCCTAAATGGATCAATGTATTATTAATTATGTTTTAGGTCTCTAACACTGTTTTGGGTGTTCTGAGGATCAAATACAAAAATATTAATATGTGGAGTGAGACTGGGTTTGGATCCCTGCTCTTTACTACCTGGGCAATTTATTTAACACTTAAAATTTTTCTCATATGCAAAATGGATACATAAAAGGCATATCCCTCTGTTAAAAAGAAAACCACAGGACCCAAATGGCATCACTTATGGTTAAACCCATGATAGTTAACCTAGATTTAATACCGACCTATTGCTGCTCCAAACTCTCCCAGAAATACAATCTTAATTAATCAACCAGTCTGGACTTTTCTGGTCAACACCAATGAAGTAATCTGTCATGTGGGCCCTATTTGTCCCCCATAGAAAGGGGCAATCTGCATGATAAAACCCCTTGCCCTTGTTCCCTCCCCCACCCCTCCGCACAAAAGATGTTGTGGTCTAAAATAATCCTTTTTTCCCTTTTGTTACTTACCCCCTTACCCCACCCTTCTCCCTGTAAAATCCTTCCATTTTGTACAACCCCCCTGAGCACCTTTTAGTTGCTATGTGGGATGGTGCCTGGTTCATCGATCGCTTAACAAAGCCCATTAGATCTTCAAACTTTTGTCAGTTGAATTGTGTTATTTTACACTTCAAAATGGTCTTTTGAAGAAAAAAAAATAAGGTAATACATGTAACACATATAAAATAGAAACGCCCAATAGGTTGCTTGTTCTTTTTGTTGTCAAAGCATTGAGCACCTCTGACTGGATGGGGTTCTCCCTTTAATAGTTCGTTATTCTTTAGGGACTGTCTGTCCTCTCTAGAGCCTATTATCAATATTTTGCTATGCCAATTTGGGAAGCTTTACTATTATTTCTCTGATGTAGATGAAAAAGGGGCCACATACTACACCTGACATGTTCAGGGGAGGCCTTACGAACCCAGAGACCGAAAGTAAGCACATAGGATGGTCTGAACATAAGAATTCCTGACTAAAAGCAGGTCATGGTGGGTAGTCACATCCTAGGCCTGTAGCTTCATGGACAAAGGTCAGTCTTTACCTTAAGTGAAACTGTGTATTATATTTTTGCATCTATGATAACATGCCTTTGAAATGTCAGAGTCATCTTTTCCAGACCCCTCAGGGCACAACCCCCCTCACCAGAGCAGGAGACCATAGAACCCCTCATTGTTACTTTGTTCCCAGCGTACCACAGGCCAAGTGCAGTCACTGCCTGTGCCCTGCCTGTGGCCACCTGGCATGAGCTACAAAGTGATCTGCAGATGGCTGCCACCTGTGCTGGGCTTGGAGGTGCCTGAGAGAGGCCAAGATGCAAACCCAAACTGCTAACCAAACTGCTGCTGGTGCTGGGCTTGGGGCTGCTTAGCAAGAGGTACGGGGCATGCTGGGGCCAGATGCTGCTTATTTGGGGTTTGTGAACCTTTGAGAGATTTTAGGAATGTCCATAGCATGAGCCAAGACAGCCTGTTTGTATGGAAAGGACACCGGAATCAACTTGGATGGGTTCACAAGTGGAGTGGGGCGGGGTCTGAGGGAATCAGGGCAAACGAATGGTGTTAGCCAGGTTGATAGAGACTCAGATATAGCAGCCACCTGTGTCTGCATGCTGACGAGGCGAGGGCTAAACAAAGGAACAAGGGCTTCCAGAGCACTTCTGTCTGGGACAAAGCTGCCCTTCCAACCCTCACTCTGAAGTCAAACAACTCAGTTCCTCCCTGTATGTCCTTGGCACCTTTCAAGCTGCTGCCCCAGCACTGGAGCTCAGAGTCAGGGGGTCCGTCAGCAAGTGAGTACATGTGTGGGCCCTTCAAGAGGAAGCCCTGGGACTCCGGCCGCCCTCCGTCTCACTCAGCCGCAATCTCTGCTAGTTTTTCACAGCCAGAAGTTATGGGGACTTCTCTTCCTGACACGGGAACCCTGGGCTGGGGAGATTGGTGTGGGACTGGGACTCCTTGCTCCTGGGGCAGGGGACTTCCACAGCCGAAATATCCTCCTGATTTTTAACTGCTACATGTGGGCATGGAATGAGCCCGTTCCATGCTTCAGGGGGTTCTGTAGTGTAGTTGTAATTTTGATGTGGTCGTGAGAGGAGGTGAGCACAGCATTTACCTACTCTGTCATCTTGACCAGGAATCTCAAATAAGCTCTTACAAGACTTTTTCTTAGGCTGGATGTTCTTTTGTCAACACTGATGAGGTCTAACTTATATATTTAATTTTAAGGAGCCATTTGCTGGAAACAGAAAATGCACTAAATATATGACTATAGTTTATTTTGAAAAATAGTGGGTTGGGTTGCAATAGTGTAGTGGTATCATATGTTTTAAGTTTTAAAATAACTTTGAATTTAGTTAGGTGGTCTTTTCCTCCAGTCATAAAAATAAGAAACTCAACAACCCCAGACCTCCAGAGTTTGGCTTCTGACAAACTCCCACAGGTGAAGGCAAAGCAAATTGAAAAGGATAAATAACTGCTTCTCAATCGGAAATGAATCTAGATACCATCAAGGAAGTCGATGCCCTGTGTATAAATGCTGCCTTATGTCACAGCCTAGTTGGGTGGAGGATGGGGGAAGGTGGCTGTTGCTGTTTACTTTTAGAAGAAATCTGTGTTCCTCTAAATTCCTGTCTTTGTAGCAGATGATTTTACCTTGAGAGAGTCAGAAAACAAAAAGGTAAACAGAGGCGAAGGTTTTTGGCTTGGTTCTTCAGTAAGTGGTTCTATTGTTCTTTTTCCTACCTCCCACCGTGGAGGGAAAGGAAGAGAGTGGTGGTTGAGGTGGATGGCAGAAAGTCATTGCCTTGGTTGCCCCGCGCTGTAACAGCTTCCTAGAGAGTGTTATTCACATAATTGGGTAGAGCCATGATGCGGACATTTAGAGCAGGAAACTTGGGTTAGGAGACCAATCACTCAGATCATCCACTTAGGCTGGAGATTCATCTCACCCTACCCAGCTTTTCTGCTCTCTCTATTGACCATGGCTTTTACTCACCACAGCATGTGATTTTCTTGGGGCATTATTTTCCCACTACCACCAGCTCCCAAGGAAAAATAGACTTAAACTTCAATTTAAGAATATTACAGCTAATGCTAATTCCTTAGGTGATTTGTAATTATGGATTCACATTTGAAATAACCTTTGTCAAACACTTTCATACTTTCAAATCTTCTGACACACATACACAAATCCTTACTCATATTCAGTATGTCCATAGCCCTCCTGAGGCAGAAGCAAGGTCATAAAAAAGTAGAAAGAAACCCTCAATAGAGAGACTCTTTTTTTCTTCAGAACCACTTTTTCCTACAAGAAAATTAATATAGTCATCATAGGAAAGGCAATGAATTTGTCATAAAAATTGTCTTAACTGTCTGGGTCTATGGTGACATCAGACATTGGAAGATAAATATGAGAGTATAGCAAAACCATATAAAGACTTTTTACAAAGTCACTATTTTGTTCTCCAGGTCAGAAAAATAAGCAGGAATGAAATTTCTGCTTGCTCTTTCAGGTCTCCTCTGTTCTGACAAAGATTCCCATTGCAGGTTCTACAACATTTTAGCACTCTTTACCCGCTACTACCCTTCATTTTCCTTAAGGACACAAAACATGCCTTACTAGGGAAATGATTTCTTTGCATGCCCAAGACCTAGCTCAATACCTGGATTTTCACAGGTACTTGGCAAATGTATTCAGAATGAATTTATATATACAAAGATTCCATGCAGAACCAGAACTGGGCAAAAAAAGGAACCAGTGGGGTCTTGGGTCTTAGAAGGGAAATTTTAGTGATCATTTTTGTCAAACGATATCATAATTGTAGAAAATATCATAGAGGCTACCTACCGAGGAGGACAAATGAGTAGGAAGTTTGATTTTCATTGGCCTAGATCATTTGAATGGGTAAATCTACTGTGCCTTGGTGTTTCCATTAGTAAAATGTAAATAATAATGGCTAACCTTTCCTTTCTAATCAAGGCTTGAAAGGTCAATCACCTTGCTCTCCTCCATCCCTATTGTTAGCCAAATACTGTTGATGGCTCTTAATGATTGAACAGTCCTTTTCTTTCCTACTCAGATACACAACTGGCTTCCTTTTCTCTTTGTCCAAGGACAATGGAACAGCTTTTCACCTAGTACCCTTGTCTCCAGCACTTCCCCCCTTTACACCATCCTTCATCTCATCACAGATTAATCTTCTCAAACACTGGCTCCCATACATTCAGGCCACATTTCTATTCAGAAGTTTCGAGCACTTCCCAGTCTGCACAGGGCAAATCTTTACCTAGCATTAAGAACCTTCCATGACGCAGTCCAAGTTTACCTTTCTAGTCTCATCCCCCATTGCTCACCTATACAAATTTAATCAGACTCTGCTCTGTTTTCTGAGCATGTCCATATTTTGGCTCATGCTATTCTCTCCTTGTTTTCTCCAACCCCTCCACTACTAAATTTCTACTCACGTTTGAAGGTTCAGCTCAAATCTCCCCATTTTAAAGCCTTTCTTGGCCACTTAATGTGAATCCTTCCCTGAACCACTGCGACAGTTCTTATCCCACGCAACACATTTGACATTTTACTAGCTGTAGTTTAACTTTATATGTATTATCTTATAACTAGAACCAAATCCTCAAAGACTCAAGACCATAGTAGGTTTTTAATATTGACAATGATTTTGCACATTGGGGACCCATTTCCACACAAAGGAAGATGACAGACACTATTGACCATAACATGGAGCACGGAAATGAGACACAAAGACCACCCCTGGGAAATACTTATCGTATCAATTTGCTAGGCTGCCATAACAAATGGAAACAAACGTCTGGAGGAATCTTTTTGAAAACTTAAAAGAGTTTATTAATGATTTGCAAGCCAAGAAATTAGCCCTTAGTATAAACTAAGAATACGTTCCAAAATGGAGAGGATGAGGCAAGGTTTATAAAGGCAAAAGTTGCAAGGAATTAACGATCAAAGAGATGGATTGCTGGGGAAACAAGACCGTAAAGTTACATCGCTCATATTCTGATTGGTGGGGGCACCTGGACTTTCACCCACTGGCAGACTCAGTGCTTAGGTGAGTGGGGGTTGTGAAATGAGAACGATGGGTACTAGGTGATTAAGCATGTGTCACCCTCCCAGATTCAGCCCAGGCCTGTAGAACAAAAGGCTGTTTTGTGATCATGCAGTTACAGTACAGGGCGTATTATTTAACAATGATGCAAGGAGTACAATTTATCACACAGTACAATCAGCATGGGGAGGGGGGGGTTATAGGGGGGGGGTGTGCTGCTTGCTCTGCAAGTGGTTCCAGAGCCCCAAAGCACAAAGTTATGCTTTGTAAGCAGCTTCAGAGCTCAAGCTGCAAAAATCCAAATGTTGGGCCACAAGTTATGATATTAAAGTTCTTACAAGTCTTCACAAATTACCGCAGACTTGGTGGTCTAAACAACAGAAATGTATTTTCTCACAGTTCTGGAGGCTAAATGTCTAAGATCAAGGTGTTGGCAGGGCAGGGGTTCAGAACAGGCCTCCCCAAGATGTTCTACTTTGGCATGTGGGTTATTTTGAGCTGAAGGCAAACCCTAAGGGTGCAAGAGAAATTTCTGCCTCTTATCCCTTAACTACCCAGAAGATTCTAAATTAGGGGGCCTTGCTCATAATAAGAGTTATTACCAGAGATAAATTTTTATGACCTTTCTATGTGGCAGGGCAAACTTCTAATCTGCTCTTCTTATCATCCTGTAAATCGCCCTCCTCCCCTCTGAAGCCTCAGGTGCCTCACCTCACTCCTGAGCTCAGGATGTCGTCTACCCCTCATTTTATCTTTCTGTCTCTGACTCTCTCATGTATGTGGGGCTCTCATATATATGCATGTAATTAAATTTGGTTATTTTCTCTTGTTAATCTGTCTCATGTAGATTTAATTATTAGATCAGTTGAAAGAACCTAGAAGGACAGAGACATTTTTTTCCTCCTCTCCCCTGTCTCCCCACAGCAGGGTCAGTTTCTTCTGAGGCCTGTGTCCTTGGCTTACAAATGGCTGGCCTCACATGGTCTTTCCTCTGTGAATTTCTGTGTCCTGATTTCTTCTTATAAAATGAGTCATATTGGATTAAGGCCCACCTGAATGACCACGTTTTACCTTAATTACTTCTTTAAAGACCCTGTCTCCAAATACAGTCACATTCTGATGTACTGGGGGTGAGGACTCCATATATATGAGTTGCGGGACAGGGGCCGGGGTTGGGGACAATTCAATGCATAACACCTACTTAACAGCATATGTTTTATAAAGAAATAATAGTAGAAGGAAGAGAAAGAGAGGTTGAGCAAAGAAAGAAAAAAAAAGGGAGGAAGGAAGGAAGGAAGAAGGAGAAGGAAAAGGGCCTGTTAGGAGTGCACATGATAGAAATTCTTTAAAATTTAAAGTTTGATAATTTTGCAGTAATTCAAACTATATTTGACACACAAAAAAATGCCACCTACCTACCTACCTTAGAGTTGCATGGGACATGAATGACACAAAGCACACCAAGGAAAAGGAGATAAGCAACCCACACTTGAAAAGAGCCATCTTCTCCTTTAATGGGAGAAGAAATGAAAATACAATGCCTATAGTTTGTTGCAAATACTTTTGCTCAAGTTAATGCTATAATGAACTTTATATACTTCTTTTTCTATGTGTGTCCAATCACGCTTAACTATACCTTTATTATCTCCATAAAGTTGATTTAGAGAGCCTTTCTGGTATTATAGATTTGTGACCCCATCTTCCCAATGTAGTCATGATTCTAGTGCCCAGATAGAGCCTTGCTCTTCAGATTCAGTGTAAGGTTCATCTCTATCTAATCTCTATCTGATGCTGCATGTGGCAGTCCCATTAAAGGCTTTTCCATCTCAGAGAGTAAATGTGAACTAACTCAGATCCAAAGACAATAAAAACTTGATCATTGGTTACATCCACAAAACCATTGACCACAGTTTTAATAGTGTGAATATTTGTTCTGATAAAAAGAGCTCATCAGTTAAGTAGAGAAAAACAGAACAATCTATTTCCTGAGTATCTAAACCATTCATTCCACTGTTTTAGTAGATGAAATGCATAACAATCAACATTTAGCCATTCACTGAATAACGAAAGATATAATTTACCTTCCAGTGAAGCAGAATTTATATTCTGCAATTTTGCCCTCGCATGTGAATAAATTAGAGGCTCAGGAAATAAAAGGACATGCCATGCAGAAAAAAAAGGTGGGGGGGAATAATTCAGGTAGGACCAGTAATTCATGGATGATCACCAAGTTCAGGGGAAAGTAGAGAATAAATCTAAATGTGAGAGCTGAACCAAGGACTGACTCTAAACCATGACTTAGGTGATATGTGACCCAAGGAAGATGAGTCTAAAGAAAACTGGAAACCAAGCCAAAAGTCAAGGAGGAAATGGACAGGAAGTTACTACTAAAATAATGCTGCTGCTGCTGCTGATGGTGATGATGATGATAATAATTATATAATAATAGAAAGCCATAATTCATAGCCTACTCTCTGTGCTAGATACTTTATTCATTATATAGTTAATCTTTAAAACAACTGAGTAATGTTTTACAGATGAGAAAATTGAGTCTCAGAGATGTCAGTGCCTTCCTACAATTCCCCAACAAGAAAGGGGCAAGGCTGGAAATTAGATTCGGATCACTCTGACCCACCAATACAATCAAATGAAAACCCAACTGCCATAGGTGGAAGCCATTTGTCTAAAGGGATCGAACTGGAGGTCTAGAAAGTAAGAGACTCAGAAGTTGTCATTTCCTATTTAGGGCCATTGGTGAAGGCAATGAAGGACAAACACTAGCTGGCTGAGAATAAAGGCACTGGCACTTCTGTAAGGAAACAGGGAGACAGATACTCTGTAGTTAAAGAACTTGGCTTCCGAAGGTCATGGCGAGAATTGTCTCAAACATTACTGACCAAGCAAATGACCCAGCTCTTCTCAATTCCAACCTTCTCAGGCTTGGTGTAAGCCTGGGAGTGCTGGGCAGGCTGACCAGGGGGCAGGAGACAGTCTCCAATGGTGCACCAGTGGGCAGGGATGGGAAGCAGGCAAACGGGGGGCCTTATCTAAGTCCAGGCGCTCCTGTCCACCGCAGGACCCTGTTCTTTCACTTCCCACGGTAAGGAGCTAGTTCGCTCCTTACTGCAGAGACAGCCATTGAGTGTCACCCTGACTACCCTGCAGCGGACTCAGGCAAACTCGAGAGGATCCTGCTTCCTCTCGGGGAACTTCAGGTTTCTGCTTTGCAGACAACGGAGATCGCCTGTCAGATGTGCTCATGCGCAGGATTTGCAGGAAGCAGAAGTCTAGGGCACGGGCCTTGGAAGCATTTTCTGTTTACTTGTTTACTAGCATTCACTTGCTGGAATTAAAAATTCTCTGGAGAAAATTAAATTGCCATCTGAGACGATTTCGTGGCAGTGTGAGATGTGTGAGGGAGTTTCGGTGTAGCTCCCGAGGGTATGGACCTGCTCCCAGTGTGAGAATGAATGTAGCGTTCAGCCAGACAGTGTGGGCGCTCCATTTAGAAAGTGTAGGTGAATGACTGAGATGACATCTTGCTGAAAGCTCTGGATGCAAAGTTCCCCGAGTATGTGAAAGCCTTGGAAAATAACATGAGAACGCCTTGAGTGCACTCATACACCAGCAGATTGTAAGTGCTTTTCTTTTTTTAACTAAGAAACATTGTTAAGGCTTTTGCAGGAGCACAGTCATGTCGTGAAGCATGACACGTCACTCATTTGATCATTAATTTGGTCAGAGACAAACAGGAAGTCAGAAAACCGTTTCTCAAATGATGTCTTCATGCAAAAGTAAAGATGGATGACTGGTAAATGTATATTGAGCTTGTCTGCTGTGCAGCTGAGGAAAATAGAGCCCAGAACCGCCATTCTGAGACTGGGTTGACTCAGATGCCGCATTTCAATTTCTTCATGGTGATTAATAACTTTCGCTTGAGCAGAAAGACATCTGGCCTCCCCAGGCTTCAGTGTGTCTGTCTCTGAAGTAGAGAAGATTCAGGGGTGACCACTCCCGCCAGCTCCAGGACGCTGATGCTTGTGGAGCGTTGACCCTCTCTCAGGGACAAGGGAGCTGTGATGACAGAATCGTCCTCAGAGATGTAGGATGTATTATCAGATGAGGTAAACAAGACATGCTGTCACTCATGCCAAGAATCCGAAAGTCAATTTTAAGGCAAAGTCAGACAATGAAAAATAAAAATGATCACATTCCTGCTGTGTGCCGGAAACTGGAAGGAGCGCAGAGGGCAGAGATAAATGTTCTGCTTTCAAGGAGGAAACAGACCTGTAAGCCAACAATCACACTGAGTATTACAGGTAATGGTGGCAGTAGTAGTGCGGTGTGTTTTCAGCATGTGAACATAGAAAATGGGACACTGGATCATTATGACTCGTGGGAGGTTGAAGTTCCCAATATGCAAATGAGTCACATGTGGATGAACAGACAACACTCCCCCAACAGAGCTGTCGGCACCTCTCCCAGAGAAAACACAATTTGGATTCCCACAGCAGCTCCCAAATTCCCACATTTCCAGCATTCTTTGAAGCCCTCCTGAAGAGGGAAGGACAGGGAGATGCAAATTGTATACAGAGTTCAATAATTGTTAGATGTTAAATGTTAACTATTACTGGAGCTGCCATTGCTGGCCAAGAGGAAGTAAGATCTGTCTCACGAATTACAGCTAAAAACGGATACGAAAAACCCCCAACTACTTAAGGAATCTGAAAAGTAAACAACAGAAGGCAGGTTGGAGTGGAAAGTAAAAAATTGAAGGGAAACCAGTAGGGGATGAGTATTTTGGGTTCTTTTTCTGCTTTTAGCTCAAAGCCTTGACCTGAAAGTGGCCTGTTCAGGAGACTGCGCAGCAGGCACAGATGTCAGAACTCTAAGAAAAACCTTCTATTTTGACCAGGCAGGAAAGAAGCACCCCCACAAGCTGAAAAATGTGAGACGCAGCCCAATTTTTCCCTTTCTTTCTAGTTTTTTTCCCTCCTACCTCTAACACAAGAGTGGCCAGTCTGGAACTTCATGGTAGCGACTATAACATAAGAACTGGAAACCCTGAGAAAAGAACCAAAACAAACAGTCTCTCTGGTCACAGGAGCTGGCAAAAGGGTTCCCTGTGGTCCAAAAGGATGGGGAAAAAAATCCCAAACTATTGTTTTCTTTCTTTTCTCTCACCACGTTACCCCGAATGCAGCACCAGTCACACGGAATGGCACAGCAGAGTGGTCTAAACAAATTCTAAGAAGGACCCATTTTTCTGGCCCAAGGAGCCCAGTACAGGCTCCCCTGGGAGGGAAGTCCTGGAGACATCACAGCTGGAGAAGGGAAGGCTCTGTTTTTGTGTTTGAACAAACACACGTTCTGTGGTTAGTGACAAAGCTGCACATGCATGAAACAGACCCAAAGAACACAGCAGCCTGGCAGCGAGACCTGACCTGACAGGGAATCACTCTCCTATAGAACTTGTGATCTGTACCTCACCAGGTTAGGAAGCTGCTAAAACCAACAAGTACACAAACAAACAAACAAAAAATCAACATTCTTCCAGAGTTTTTTCTGGAGGAAAAAAAATGCAACTATCTCCAGAGGATTTTAACAGGACCCAAAGTCTCACAACAGAATATCAGATTGTTTAGAAATACCATCTAAAATTAGTTAACAAAGAATCAGGAAAATATGACGAGTACTCAAGGGGAAAATCTATTAACAGATGTCAGTCAACTCCAAAACAGCAAAATGCACATTCTTTTAAAGTGCCTGTATAGTCCATATTCTGGGCCATTAAATAAACCTTAAAATTTTTCGATAATTGAAAGCATACCAAGTATATCAGCAATAATAAGTATGTATGACCACACACAAAAAAAATCAAAACGAGAGATAGCTGAAAAATACCCAAATATTTGGAAATTAAACAACACAATTCTAAACAGCCCATTGGTCAAAGAAGTTTTGAGAGAAATAAAATAGTTTTAAATGAATAACAATGAAAATGCAACTCATAACAATTGTAGAAAGTGTTTAGAGAGAAAAGTATAGTATTAAATGCTTATATTAAAAACAAAATCTCAAAGCATTAATCTCAGCTTCCACATTAAGAAACAAGAAAAGAATAAACTAAACCCCAAGCAAGCAAAAGGGAGGAAATAAGAAAGATAAGAGCCAAAAAAAATCAATGGAAGTGGAACCGGAATGATAGACAAAGTCAATGAAAATGTCAATGAGATAAAGTTCCAGCTAAACTAAGAGAGAGAGAGAGAGAGAGACCAGTGTCAGGAATGAAAGAGTGGATTGTCGTTAGGAAGGTCACCAGGGGCCGCATGTCCTAGGGGAACCTAGATCCCTTGGAGAAGCAGGGAGTTCACTGGAGAAGATTATCAGGACCTTGGACCTCAGGATGAAGAGACACACTCACAGAAGGGCAGAGGACAGTACTGCAGACCCCAGAGAGGTACCAGAGTAATGAGTGGGTGGAGCGTGGGCTGAGGGTCAGCTTAGGGCCATGTGAGGGGGCCTTGGTGTCCTGGACTGTCGCACTGAGTCGTGCTTAGCCTAGCTCCTGAGGGAGTTCTAATAACTCTCATGGCACCAGCAAGTGTGACCATTGACGAGCAAAGGTTCCCTCAGGGAACCCAGAGACTGAGTCCCTGGGGAGCAGGGACTTCTGATTCAGCCAGAGTTGGGGTCAAGGCCAAGCTTCTGTCCAGGGAATTCAGGGAAGTAAACTCCTGTCACTGGCACTATAAAAGGGGAGTCCTAGGGGGAAAGTGGCAGCCGGGAGGGAAAGTGGCTAGACACAGTGCCCGGCATCCCCCCTGAGAGACCAGGCTACCCAAGGTCATCTGTCAGCATTGTCACTGTCGGGCAGAAAGAGCTGAGTTCCAGCAGGATCCAGGCAGAACGTGTGGCAGCCAGAGCTGCCAGTTCCATGAGAAGGAGGGAGATGCAGGAGGGGTGCTCCATGGAACAGCCCTGAAGTGGGGGGAACGGGGAGGGGCTGGACCTAAGAGAGCAGCCCAGTGAAGGGTGCACCTGCAGCAGTTTGCACAGGCAGAAGGGCCTTCAGAGGAGCATGCAGGCCAGGCCAGGTCACCTATCAGGCTGCTTTTGCAGAAAGCTGAACAGAGCCCGGGGAGAAGACCTGCCAGGAGAAGGGATGTGGGCAGGGGCAATACGCCCAGCCTGATGACAACGGCCTCCCTGCTGAAGAGAGTGGAGATTCTGAGTGGGTCTGAAGGCACTGACTCACCCCCTCCCAGGCCGGGCCCTGGAATGCAGATGTGTGTCTGTTTCCCAGGGAGAGGAAAGGCGATCCGTTTTGTTAAATAGTAATTTTGTCTGTAAGTTCTAACACAGGAGGTCGCGAGCAGCCCTGCTCCGCATCCCTTCACCACGCGGTCACACAGAGCTTGTCCTTGTCTCTCCACACCTCAAGGTCACAGGCCACAGCTTTGTTCTCTGGACATCAGAGTGGGTGGTGGCAGAGAGGTTGTGCTCTCATCAGGCGGAGCTTCCCAGGTCGTGACAGCTGAAGACAGGGCATTCTGGTGACAGGCAGGACACAAAGGGGCCTGCAAGGCACGGGCCGCGGGCGAGTTCTTGCACACCTGTGAGACACCCTTGGTAAAGTCCCAGGAATGCTGGCACGGAACATACAGGAGCAGGAGGTAGGCAGGCCCTGCAGACGTGAGCTGGCCAACCAGTCAGTGAAATTTACACAGTTTTATTCATTTGACCTCATTTGTATCCAGCCAGTGGAGAAGGCCTGACAAGATAAGGCAGGAATAGTAATGATCAGTAATTACCGTTTATTGAGCACCTATCATGGGTCAGGCACTATGCTTACTATTCTTAACATGCTCTTTACTCCTATCAGAACCCCTCTCTCTCCCTCCCCCTTTTTGCCCCCTCCTTCTCCTCCTCCTGTTTTACTGTAAGGAATACCTTGATTAAAGGAAACCTAGAAAGCAGAGATATAAATTTGGCAATGAACCTTTTCATTGGGCTTTGATTTTATGACAGACAAAAATAAGCTTGTTCTCATTTAAAAAAAACGTATTCAGTAAAACCAAGACTTGGTAAATATTTGTTAATTTAATTTGTGAAACACGTGGATGTTAAATAAAAACATATTACACATACCCCAGAAATGAAAATGGCCGCTTATTTTTGTCTATTGCACAACACTGCTGCACTGCTATACTCTGGGGACACCATTCCCATGGTTTTCTGTGGAAATGTCCCCCTCATGCCTCAGGACAACTCCAGGATGCTGGGTGAGTGCTGGCCTCCCAGCAGCCCTGAGTTCATTATAAATAAACATGACTTTTATATATTTTATACCTTTTTACCAATCCACTTGGGAGAAACAGACGAAAATTTACAATTTTAACAATGTTTACCTTAGAACAGAAGCTAGATTCAAAGATCAGCTGGGGCTCAGGAAACACATATTTTTTCTGTGGATATAGCCAAATGTGAGAGCAGGGACTGGACATAATTCCTACAGGCAGACGACACTGGGCAGGCGGGTTGTGTGGCGCCCACCTACCTTTGCAACATGACCTGCCTTCAACTGCAAACACAGCCAAGCAACTTATTAGAGAAGGACTGGAGGGAAAACCAGGGCTGGCAGCAGGCTTGGCGCCTCTCAGTGCCAGAAGCCACCTGCACACAGCATGGTGCCCAGGACTAGCCAGAGTACCCAGGAGCCAATGCCTTCTAGAAACCAGCAGTGCTGGGGTTCACCCACCCCGCCCACCTCCAGCAAAGAGGAGCTGCCTGCTGGATGGGGCGGAGGAGGCAGCCCAGGCTGTGGAGGGCTTGGGCAGCAGCGTCTTCTTCTCTGGTCCTCAGGGCCCATCGCTGTCTGGTTAGTACTGCTTTGAATGGAGAGAACTGATTCGAGCCCAGTTCCACTGGCAAGTTCCTGAGTGACCTTGGAAGGTTACTTCTCTTGGAGCCTGCTGTACAACAAACCATCCCAAACTTGGTGGCTTAAAAATAAAACGGGCACGTATTCTCTTTCACTGTTTGGGGCCTGGCAGGGCCCCACTAGACAGTTTCTGGTCCTGCTGCAATTACAGGCACACAGTGGCTGCGCTAGAATTCTCCTCAAGTCCTTTCCGTTTATATGTCTGGCCTGGGGAGTTTTAAATAGCTGGGCACTGGAATCGGGCTCCTCGGGCACCCCTCCCTATCATAGCATCGTCCCTCCTGTGGACTGTCCAGCACAGGGGCTCTGGGGCAGCTGGACTTCTTACAAGGAGGCTCAGACTCCAAGGGTATTTATCCCCAGAGAGAGGCAAGTGGACGCCCATTGCCTTTTGCGACCAGCCTCACAGGTCACGCAGTGTCACTTCCGCCACGTTGTTTTCATGGAGTTGGTCTCAAGTCCTGCCTGTGTGCCGGGGGAGGAGATGTAGGTCCCTCTTGATGTGAAGAGGGTCAAAGAATTTGCAGCTATGCTCTGAAACCTCCACAGAGCCTCAGCTTCTCCATATGTGAAATGGGAACAGTAACGCTGCTCAGGCTAGATCTTTTTTTTGGGGGGGGGGTGAGGGGGAACAGGAGGATAAACGGGCTGATGCAGATGAAAGTCATCACACTTTCATGTGGTGAAAGTTAAGGCGCTGTCCCAACGTAAGAAATAGACAATTAGGAAAAGCTGTCTCGTGGTGCTAATTCTCAAATTGGACCACATTACAATGTTTCAGAGGCTGAAAAGCAAAGGTAGTTTTCTCATTGACATTCTTTTCTTGAATAAAGAGATCGCCTGAGGCGTAAGAATATAATTTCCCCCATGGGCTCAATAATAAAGCCATTTTGAATGAAAGAGAACTACAGCCTGTAAGCATTTTTGGTCTTGTTTCCTGAATTTACCTTTGGTCAAAGTCAGGCTACCCACCACTGCTATGCACCTTGTTACCCCCACTGCCAAGATCAATGTCTTGTAAATGTAACTTCATATAAATGTTTATAATAGAATTGAAACACAAAAATGAATTGTCGTTGCCCTATTTATCCTTAAAAACAATTGTCATTTTTATGCTACGTGTAGAAATAAGTAAAAATTTGTCCTGCACCACTTCAGTTCTTATACTAATAACAATTGCACTAATTTATTAGTTAGAACTCTTGGTTGTTAATCATTAAAAAACATCAAAATGTGAGTAGGTTTAACAGCAAAGAGAACTGCAGGGTGCCCCAGGCTCTGGAGTGTTGGAATATGGCCAGACCTCATGGAGGGTCTGCAACCAACTGGTGACAAGCAGGGTCCTCCAGGATGCACCCACATTCCAACCCCCCCACCCCTGCTTCTCCATGTGTCTGCTGCACCCCATTCTTTCTGCAGACTGACTTTTTTTCTACTTCTCAGCTGACATGACGAGCAGAAGGTGGCTGTGCCATCCTTTCCCATGTTGAGCCTTTCATTGAGCAGACTTGCCAAAACTCAGTTAGACCTCCTAGTCATAGGTTCAAATTATTGGGAGAGATGACGCGCTTGGCCCTGCGTGGGTCACCATCCCTTCATCTGGGGTGGAGGGTCAAGTCACATAGTTTCCTTGCAGGCTCCTGGGTTTGGGTAGGCAAAGGACGGGGGTGAGAGGAAGGCAGGTCAGGTGGGGAAGGGCTTAGGGATTCCTTCTGAAAGGCAGGGACATTCTAGAGGGTGGCTGCTATAATTTATTTACTCACACATGTCCCTGTTTTACTAGACTTAGGGGCAGGACTATGTTTTATTCATTTGTTCTGTCAATATCAAGTACAATGCCCAACCCATGCATAGTAAGTACTCAATGTATGCTGGATTTATGAATGGCAGTTTTTACTGTCATATTTCTTAAATATCAAAACCACCTAGAGCTCTCTGGTCATGGGTACAGGTTTGGAGAACCTTGTGATGATTGGCTCACTACACGGGCTGTCTCTTTTAACGCCATCTCAATAATATGAAATGTAGACAGAAGGCACCTGTCGCTGTTGGAAAACAAATTTCTCCAATGTGATTTCTTTTCTTTAATGAAATGTCACAAGATGCCTTTTAGGTGGGATTCTTACTGTTTGTAATGAAAGGCAGAGAGTATATAATGAGGACTTAGCATTTGGGCTAATCATCTAAGTAATGCTAATATGGATTGAATATAACAATGTACGTTTTAGAGTCTGTGGACCAGAGACACACTAGACTTTTACAAAATCTATTCATGTGAAATGAAAAATGAAAAGGATTTGGGGTAGATTATTGGGAGAAGATTGAAGGCAGGAGGAAGGCATGCAGGGAAAATGGCAATCAAGCTGGCCCTTCTCAAAGGGAACCAAAATTATACACCAGCTTCATTTTAATCAAAGCATCAGTGTTTGTGGAGTGTTTTTAGTTTGTTTGTTTTTTTGGGTTTGTGTGTGTGTGTGTGTGTGCACGCTAGAAAAGACTTAAGGAATCATATATTTCATCCCCTCACAGTGTCATTAAGTGACTTGACCAAAGTCGCCTGGCAGACAAGGAGTGAGTGTCAAAGGACCACAGAGCCCAAACATGCAGATGTCCTGGGAGAAATGGCTCCTTTCCCCCCAACGCCTGCCCTTGTTTTTTCAAAAGGGAGAGTTCTCAGCCAGGGGTGATTTAATCTTATGTAATAACTGCTGTGGCTTCTGGGACTTTTGTCCAGTAGCCTCAGCAGTCAGCAGCGTGCCCTGAAGCTTATGCCCGCGGGCACCGACTGCAACCCTGTGATGCCTTTCCTCTTCCACCCACCATTTTCCTAACCCCCTTTTCCAGAAAGGCACTAAACTGGGAGACCTGACACAGACTGCTGAGGTCTAGTTTTATGCACCTTCCAGCTACCTTTTCCAACTCAGTTGCATAAATATCTTCCTGCTTGGGTCTATTTTCCAGGCTGGTAGCTACCGCAGTGATGGTGTCACAACCCGCCGGCGTATTGCATTAGGCTGCCAGCGGAGGTACAAGTCATTTGTTCCCAACAATAGAGTTCTTAAGTCCAAATGACTACTTTTCAATACATAAATTAAAGAGAACCCAAGTTAATCCCCATGCCACACTCACTTGCTTTAAACATGCTTTCCCGTGAAAGCCATACTTGTTGGATGGGCTTTTATAGACTTTATTTTCAAGGAAACAATTTTTAGCTCTTAAGGGAAGCCACCACTCATGGTGTGTGTCTTTTATGACTGTTCCATCTCACGAGACACTACAGGGTCAAGGGTCAGGTGGAGGGGCCCCATCTGGCTTCATATCCCAGCATCCCCTCTAACTAGCTGTCTGACCTTGAGCAAGTTGCTCAGCCTCTCTGTTTTTCACCCTGTAAAGTGGGAATAATGACAGCACGCACTTTGTAGGTTGTTGTGAGGATTAAATCATGTGTGTGGAGCACATAGAACAGTGCCTGGGACCCGGTAAAAGCTAGTTTTATAATAGCTATTATTGTTATTGTGATGCTTTCCCTTTTCCAAGCGTTTTCCTTGATGTTTTACATCATTTTGTCTTTGGGCGTAAAGAACAAATGCATCAGCCCTACGTCGACCCACACCTGCACATGAATACACAGGGCATCTCCAACTGCATCTCTTTTGCTCTCAAGGTGCTTATAATTCCATGGGCCTCTTCCTTGGCTGGCTCCGGAAGTGTGTCTCAGGCTTGGGTTGCTCCAGAGAAGTGGGATTTGGCACAGGGAGCTGTCTCCGGAGTATCTCATGACTCTCTTCACTGGCTTCTCACTTGCACGTTGATTCATGTCTCTTTCCCTACATCCATCACTTTTGGGCTCTTTCTGTTTCTGGCCAGGCCAGGGAGAAGGGGGAAGGGACAGACTCCTGCTCAGGTTTTCCAAGGTGTCACAAAGCTGGCGCTGGGCCCAGGAGAGGAGCAGAAATCTAAAAGTAGGCGGCAAATTCCAAAGGATTCTCCAATCCATGCTGTGTGCTACTTGGCTCCAGGGATGAAATTCGCATTTGTGACCTCATCCAAGTGTTAGAGAAACTACAGAGGGGGGATTCAAATAGAGACCAGTGCCAAGGACAAAGGTCTGCCCCTGATGTGTCTGCGTGTCGATCGGACTGATGTCCTGCATTCTGTTACCTCATTGGTTTTTTCTTTTACCACACAGACCCGGCATAAAGATAAATGAATATATGTTTAAAACCGATCATACAAGTATAACTGAGGAATAAGAATAGAGATTATTTCTTCTTTCCCTGAAGTTGTGGGTCTCAGACTCACCATTTGGCAGAGTCACCTAGGGAGTTTCTAAAAGGTACGGATTTTCTGTCTTTCTGATGTCGTTGGTCTGGTTGAGGTCCAAGCATCTGCATCTCTAAAAGGCTCCCAGGTCATGTCAGTGCTGCCCCGTCTCCAGGGGTGAGGCCGGGCAGGCCTGTGGGTCTGCACTGAGCAGCTGTGGGTGTCGGCCCACTCCTCTTTCCCCACTTCAGGTTCCAAGGAAAAGGTTAGGTGACACCAAAAACGCGTCCCACAGAACCCAAAATAATATATATGTGTAACCTCTTAACAGAGGCTTATAAATAGTACATGACCCATTGTTCCCTATCTCATTTTCTTGGCAGTATTTTCAAGACCTGTTTCCGAAATCTATCTTAAACTACTGAAGAAGAATTATTATGGCTATTCAATAGCTATTCCTCCCAAATATGACTCCAAGAAGAAGGATAAAGGGTAAATTTTGTGAAAATGTTTCTCTACTGCTCTTTCCATGTTTTCTACAGGCAAAATTTGTTTGCTTCTCCTGACTGTCTGCCTCACAAATGACAGATGTATAGATGTATAGATCAGTCAATATCAATAATAGAGGAATTTGAGAAAATATTGGTCTTCAAAACATGCAAAGTAGAAGCAAAAGAACCTTAATTTACTGGTGAGAGTGGTCTCCAAACACTCAGAACTGATTCACTTGGAGTAAACGAGTCTTAAGCCACCATCCAGGCCAGGTTTTGCAAGGTGTGGTCAGGGGCCTGCTAGGTAGAAATGCAGGCTACCTATGGCCTCACCCCAAACCCCCCCACTCTCTAGGACAGGCACCAATAAGCTGCAAGCTTCCTAGGTATTTTGCTTGACTTTATTTTTTAAAGCGGCAGCACCATCTTTAAAACAAAATTGTCCATGGAATCCCAGTAAATTAACTAGTTCAGATGGGGCTCCTCTAGTTGAATGGGGTTGTGATAAGGCAGGGTTGGGGTTCAGCAGCTGGCCTGTCATGGAGGCTCGGGAACACTTTCCTGAGGTTCCACACCCAGCTGCTTGAGGGTCTCCAAACATCAGTGTCCTCGGCCTCTGCACTTCCACTGAGCCCCCATCTTCTAACTTGTCCCCTTCCTGTTCTCCATTGGTCTTTCCACCCCAAGGGCTGTCCTTTTTAAGGTCCTCAGTCCTCATGTCATCTCACTGTACTCTTTCTTTCTCAACCATCTTATTCATGCAATAGCTTCAGAAACACATGCCTTTGTCCAAATAGTTATAAATTTATGACCCGTAAAGTTGCAATAAGGGGAACTAATTTTTTTAACATTTGCAGGGAGCACATGATGAGGTTGGGTAGAGGGAACGGCTTGGGAGTGAGATGGTAAATCATGTGGTACATCCAGAAGCTTACCCTGGAGAACGGGGGATGGATGACTGACCACAAGGTGTCTACCTGAATCAGTCCCCCATTTTATCTGTGTCTGGGGACAGGTGAGAAGGAGGCTCAGACTTCTGGTGAGGTGTCAGCAAAGGCCTGCTTGATGCAAGCAAGTCCTGGCCCAGAATAGAAGCTGGAGGTGGGATTCATGGGCTCCCAGTATTCCTAAGGCCACGGGGGTGTGAGGGGAGCCCAGCATCCTTCAGGGGAGACTGCTCAGGGCTAGCTAGATCCGTGGGGCTCTGAGAACCAGGATCCGTGTTGGGGCACTTGGAGCATTTTATGCTCCAATTATTACTCCATTCGCTTATTCACTTTTAAATCCATTTGTTTATTCCTCAAACTTACATTTGTTGCTTCTTCCCTTCCTCATTCCAAAGTTTAAGATGCTCCTATGAGCACCTACTGTGTGCCAGGCACACAAGGGTTTCCCAAACATGCTGGTGTCTCTAACGCCTTTTTCATGCTTCCTTCTGGTCAAACAAAATCTATTGTTCTAACAAGGCCTAGACCACCTTTCATCTTCTCCCTAATAATTAACTCCTTAGTCATGTCAGCCATGGTCTGTTCCCTTTGGAGCACTTTCAGTACTTATGCTCTGAATCACATATTTTCCTATGGAACTAGGTTTTGTTCTACCTTACCCCGCCTCTCCAACAAAACTGTAAGACTTTTGGGGATGAGGACTTACTTGAATTTTTCACATCGCTAATATCTACTAAGGCACTAAGGACCTAGTAAGGGCTTAATAACCGGAATTGCATTTCAGGGAGACAGGCCCCTCTGAAAAGAAGTGGTTCTTGATGACATACTCTAACTAGGACTGATAATGAACTCTCGGTTTCTCAAAAACACTCACTGGAGTGTGAACAGTTTAAATTACGAGGTCAGCTATGAGAAAGACATCAGATAAAACGTGAAAAGCAATAAAGCAGCAATTTACATTTGTCCTCATCAGAGACTAAAGGGAAATATTATAACACAGTGACAAGTTAATGTTAGCATCTGTTGAGAGGTGAGTGTTACACAGATACACTTGGTTGCACCCATTTTTGGGTTCTGTGAGGTATGCAGGTTCCTCTCTTGACAGGAGCAACTGCTGAGGGGAACAACGGCCAGGGTCTAGAACTTGACCCCAAGACACATCTCCAATAAAGAGATCAAGTGACCTGGTCCAAGGAAATGGGAATTAGATGCCACAGTCAAGATTCTCCTTTCGTTGTACCTCTGTGGGTAGGAGAGCAGGTGAGAGGAAAAGGGAGAAATTAGGAAATTTTACCTGGGGCCTTTAAAACGCCGATGTAGAGATTAAGGAAATCAGTTCCCAGCATCGTCTTCTGTTGACCAAATTACACGTCTCCTTGCACATTTAACAATGTTCCCCGGTCCTTATACTTTAATATTGCTAAAGCCTTATTTTGGGCATTTACTTGTTTTCCTCTATTATTTTATGCTCACTCTCTTTATTTTATGCTCATTTCTAACTTTTATTCTCCTCTCACCCCATCCTCAAAGTTTAAAAAAGTTGTTATTTTTTTTTAATTCAAACTTTTTATTTCAAATACCCCAAGTGGTGCTAGTAGTGAGAACAGGGTTGGGTTTGCAGCCTGGAGCCAGACCAGGGCTTCCTCATGAGGAGTTGCTCAGATGGGTCCCGGTCCTTGGAATCTGTCTGCCTCGGCACAGTGTTTCTAGTGTCCCATACAGAAGTACCTGTCTGGTGCCTCTGGAACTCCTGAAAACAAAAGCATATTCAAGGAGGTCAGTAACTGTAATGCTTCACCTATATTCTTTATAACCTTGACTCAATGAATTCGTAGGCTCATCTGTGCACAGTGCCCAACAGTTGTTGAAATGCAGCTTTCAGTTTCCTTTTTCTCTTCCTAGCATCCACCACTAAGTGGCAGGCACTGGCCTGAGGATACAGACATGGATAAGCTGCGTTTGCTGCTCTGGTGGATCGCACAGTTATAAAGAGGAAATGACATCTGGCATGTAACCTTCCGTGAGTGTTCTAGTTTCTGCTCCTCCTCCCTCCGTGTGTATGAAACATCCTTCTTTTTGCGGGGGAAGGAGGGCACAAGGAATTGCCTGCTCTTTTATCCAGGCTTAATGACCTGCCAAATGGGCATCACATGTGGGAAGCAGGGAACTTCAGGGGAGGACCAACTGTTCAGACAGCTGAGCAGCGTGAAGCCCAGTGGGACTGGTCCGAAGATGACACAGCTGTACATTTTACTCCCTCGCATCCTCAAGCCATATCTTAGACGGGCAGCCTCAAGCTTTGGGAGACAGAGGGCCTTGCTGTGCCCCTTAAACAGCATCCACTGCTTTGAACCCTTATTGAACAATTACTTAGATGGAAATAATTGTCACATACTTTACATACGTTGTTTTATTTAACGTGTACAAACCTGGGGTAGATGTGTTTATTACTCTCATTTTAGGGATGAGGAAACCAAGACTCAAAAAGGTCTACTAACTTGGCCGCGATCACAGGGTGTCAGAGCAAAGACTGGAATCTGGGCCTAAAGTTACCATGTTTTTAACTAACACCCTACACTGCCCCTCTCTGGGATTCTCCCTTTGGGGGCCAAGAAAAGAGGGGGACTCAGTCAGCACTGGTGGAATTGATAAAAACCCATGGGCTGTGTCTTCAACATAGGTGTTACTCATTCAATTCAATTCAACAAGCTTCCATAGCCAGGCTCTAGGAGAAGCTCTGCGAGACAAGATGAAACAGAGCAGGGATGAGTCTTTGTCCTCCAGACTATAAGAGAAGAGGGCAAGAAGCAAGTGGCTTTCAAGTGCACTACAGGACAGTCTTAGAAGTCATCACTTGATTATGGTTTCTCCTGCATCCATTCATGCAATCACTCATTTTATTCATCCAACAAGTGTTTTGTTTGGCAAGCTAGTCCTAGACAAAAGGCAATTCCTGAATCCACGCCGTCCATGTACAGGAGACAGACTAGCAATCCTATCTTTCAAATATTGAACCTCTTTTTCCATGTGTTTTTCTAATTATTTAAAAAATTAGGGCCGGCCAAGTGGCTCAGTTGGTTAAGAGCTCGCGCAAGAGTTTGAGCTCTGAGTAATAGCGGTTTGATGCCCGGCCCAGCTGAGCAGCCGCTGAGCTGCCAATAGGTGGCAGGAGGCTCAGCTTAAAAAAAAATAAAAAAGTCAACAAATTATTTGTATTACCTTCAATAGATGTTGAATTAGGTTTATTTTAATCTAATGGGTAATAAAGTCAAAATTAATCCAAGAGGGTAACATTGGATCCATTTGATACATTGTTTCAGAATCCAAGCATTCCAATAGCACTTTTATTTTTTTTAAAAAGTGTCTAAAAATAGTACCCTGCTCCAATTAAGACATCTGAAAATGCAAATTCAGGAAATATAAAGTACAAGGTATTATTAATTAGCATGGCAAGAAAAATAATTTCCCTTTACAAATTTATTGTCCCTTAAAAAGGCATAATAGCCTTTTTATGAAAGTCGGTGATCTTCCTTAATGAAGAAATCTCTGGGCAGAGAAATTTAAAAGGCTCCACACACACGTGAAGAACCTGGAAGCACAGTGAAGATAATCAGAACGATGTGGCCTAAGGACAACTTTTTGGAACAAGCCCACTGGACGCCGCAAGGACAGGGACTTCTCAGGCATCCAGGAGGCTTACAGAGCTCTGCGCATGCGGCTTGGAGGGGAGAAGGGAGGGCTTCCTTTGTAAACGCATTCCGAGGCTATGCCAAAGAAAATACGTTTTCAACGGAAGTTTTCTATGTTATCAGCGAATAAAATTTTCCTGCTTTCTTTTCAGCCACAAGGTTACAGAATATGAAACTAACAGAATGTACTTGATAATCTCCCCTTCTCGGGCCGTTCAGGTCACTGTTATCACCTACAGCCTGGGCTCCCACTCTGGTTTTCTGTTTACGGCACACTTGTGCCTCGACCCTTCTCAGCCCTCCCTGAGAGCTCTGTTGTCACCGTGCGTCTGGCTGCACCGCTCGTCGCATCCGTGGAGCAGGGAGGTACACCCGCACCGTTCTAGAATAAGTTGCGAGGCCACCCGTAGCGGAGCGAATGTTGGACAGTGGCTCGACTTTTACCCACTCGCCTTCCCGCGGCCGGGCCTCCGAGGCTCCGGCGCGCACGCGCTGCGCCCCCCTGTGGTCGTTCCCGAGAGCCTTTTCCCGGCCCAGCCGCCTCCGCGCCGCAGCGCCTGGGCCACGCGGGTTCCGCAGGGCTCCACTCGCAGCCTTAATCGGGGTCAAAACTTTGGCCAGCGGCCCCCGCCTCGAGATGGGTCCGGCCTTCCTTCCCGCCACTCCCAGAGAGAGGGGCCGCTGCTCCCGGAAGGCGGCCTGTGCACTCGACCCGGCCAAGTTTCACGCGGGCCCGGCGCCGGCCGGGGGTCGCGGGGCGGCCAAGGGGTAGACTCCCGCCCGCGCCGGAAGTCCGCGCGTGCGCGCTGGCCGGCCG
>NW_017731594.1:2290348-2327948 GCF_001890085.2 Hipposideros armiger
GCCGCCCGGCCTTGCAGCTCTCCCCGCCTCCCGGCCCCGCGGGGAGGGACCGGCCCGCCCTCCGTGGAGTGTGAGCGGCGCCCGGGCCGCCCAGCCAGCCCGCCGTTCCCCGGCCGCCGTCCGGGCGCGCGCAGCCAGCGGGCGCGACTATGCCAAAATGGTCCTGCAGGCGCGGAACAAGCACCGGGAGGCGGCCCCCAAGCCGCCCCAGCCGTCCCGTGCCTCGCAGTCGCCGCTGAGGGGGGCGCCGGACGCCGGCGCCGGGGAGCCCGGGCCCGAGCGCGCGCTTCAGTCCCTCGGGCGCAAGGGCGCCGCGAGCAGGAAGGGGCCCCGCGCCGAGCCCGCCGCGCCGCCCTCTCGGGGCGGTCTCGGGGGGAGCCTGGCAGCTGGGCTGCGCGGGGCGCTGGGCCTGCGGCGCGCGGGGCGCGGCCGGACCTGGACCACGCTCCTGCTAGGTGAGCAGCCCCAGCGCGCGGGCGCCGCCGGACTCGGAACTTTGAGGCGCGGGCCCCCAGCCCTCCACTCCCCTCCCGCCTCCGCGCCTCCGAGCTCCGCCGGCCGGTCCCCGCCAGTTTGTAGTCCTCTCTGACTTTTCCTGGGACGCCCTTACCTCTTTCTCCCCTCCTCTCCCCCTGGCTCAGCCCGCCTCCTTTCCATCCGACCCGCTCTGTGTCTCTGCTTTAAAAAAAAAAAAAAAATGGCCCCGAGATCAACAGCTGCCCGGCCTGGCCGCGAACTGGCAGGTCTGCGCTAACGAGACTCGGGCGCTGCTGATGGGCGCGGACCGGCCGCCTTCCCGTTATCCTGACCCCTGGCCCGGAGGGTACTTTGCTTTGGGTTGGAAGAGATTCCATAGAGCTCAAAGCAAAAGCATGTTCCCTGTCTTAGAAAGTTGCTCAACTTACAATTAAATTTTAGCGTGTTTTTTTTTTTCTTCTTCTTGGCTGCAAACACCGCCGGTGGCATTTGCTTTGTGATTTCTCCTCGGCAAGTCACTTTCCAGGGTGTTTTGGGTGCCCAGCTCTGAACCCCTCCCTGCTGACCTGGGGACATGTGGTGTGGCGGACTCCCCTCACCTCTCTCCCCCTGCTGCTATGCACCAAATGGATGATGTGTAAGAAGGTGCTGAACAACATAAAGTTGAAACATTCACAGGTTGTGGACCGACGTAAGGTTTCCTTTGTTCCCTGATGTGCATTATGATAAGGCAAGTCATTGCAGTTTGGATAACAGGCCTAATTTTTCTAAGTTAAGCCAGTCAAGTGCTATAACATTGCCATTCCTACATAATGCCATTAATGGGCTTTGGCTACTGAATTATTTAACTATTGGTGATTTATCCCTTATTAGCTTTTCAAATTCCCTTATTGACCCAAGAGAATTTGGAGTTCAATATAGGCCGAGAAATAGAACACAGCAAATTGACTTTCCCTGAGATCACAGCCACCGGTAGAAGCTATGCAATCCTAAAAACCCAGCCTCATTGCCTTGCGTGTGTGTGTGTGTGTGTGTGTGTGTGTGTGTGTGTGTGTGTGTGAGAGAGAGAGAGAGAGAGAGCATCCATTCATGCAATCACTCATTTTATTCATCCAACAAGTGTTTTGTTTGGCAAGCTAGTCCTAGACAAAAGGCAATTCCTGAATCCACGCCGTCCATGTACAGGAGACAGACTAGCAATCCTATCTTTCAAATATTGAACCTCTTTTTCCATGTGTTTTTCTAATTATTTAAAAAATTAGGGCCGGCCAAGTGGCTCAGTTGGTTAAGAGCTCGCGCAAGAGTTTGAGCTCTGAGTAATAGCGGTTTGATGCCCGGCCCAGCTGAGCAGCCGCTGAGCTGCCAATAGGTGGCAGGAGGCTCAGCTTAAAAAAAAATAAAAAAGTCAACAAATTATTTGTATTACCTTCAATAGATGTTGAATTAGGTTTATTTTAATCTAATGGGTAATAAAGTCAAAATTAATCCAAGAGGGTAACATTGGATCCATTTGATACATTGTTTCAGAATCCAAGCATTCCAATAGCACTTTTATTTTTTTTAAAAAGTGTCTAAAAATAGTACCCTGCTCCAATTAAGACATCTGAAAATGCAAATTCAGGAAATATAAAGTACAAGGTATTATTAATTAGCATGGCAAGAAAAATAATTTCCCTTTACAAATTTATTGTCCCTTAAAAAGGCATAATAGCCTTTTTATGAAAGTCGGTGATCTTCCTTAATGAAGAAATCTCTGGGCAGAGAAATTTAAAAGGCTCCACACACACGTGAAGAACCTGGAAGCACAGTGAAGATAATCAGAACGATGTGGCCTAAGGACAACTTTTTGGAACAAGCCCACTGGACGCCGCAAGGACAGGGACTTCTCAGGCATCCAGGAGGCTTACAGAGCTCTGCGCATGCGGCTTGGAGGGGAGAAGGGAGGGCTTCCTTTGTAAACGCATTCCGAGGCTATGCCAAAGAAAATACGTTTTCAACGGAAGTTTTCTATGTTATCAGCGAATAAAATTTTCCTGCTTTCTTTTCAGCCACAAGGTTACAGAATATGAAACTAACAGAATGTACTTGATAATCTCCCCTTCTCGGGCCGTTCAGGTCACTGTTATCACCTACAGCCTGGGCTCCCACTCTGGTTTTCTGTTTACGGCACACTTGTGCCTCGACCCTTCTCAGCCCTCCCTGAGAGCTCTGTTGTCACCGTGCGTCTGGCTGCACCGCTCGTCGCATCCGTGGAGCAGGGAGGTACACCCGCACCGTTCTAGAATAAGTTGCGAGGCCACCCGTAGCGGAGCGAATGTTGGACAGTGGCTCGACTTTTACCCACTCGCCTTCCCGCGGCCGGGCCTCCGAGGCTCCGGNGTGTGTGTGTGTGTGTGTGTGTGTGTGTGTGTGTGTGTGTGTGTGTGTGTGAGAGAGAGAGAGAGAGAGAGAGAGAATGGGCTCAGAAAGATGGATATTATTAGCGTACTTTTTTTTCCTATTGTAGATTCAAGCCTAGGAAAACTCAGTCTTTTCAGTACTGTACATGCCTCATTTTTTTCGGTAGGGAGCTTGAAAAGCCTTGCTGCTGTGCAGATTAGGTAAATTCACCTTGGGGAGGCAGCATGGTACAGTGGATGAGACAGGCTCCAGCTTCCGCCCACAGCGGTGAAGTTTGGTTTAAGTTTCTTGCAAGTTACTTCCTTAGAGAACCTTTCCTTCTCTGTGACAGGGGATTACCACCTCCCTACTTCCTCCATGGGCATGTCCTGAGGAGCAGAACTAAAGCGTGGGTAAAATAGGGGAAGGCACTTTGCATCTAAAGTGTTTAATAAGTTTTAGTTGCTGTTATGAAAGCACATGCATAATACCAATTTGAGATCTGGTGACAGGATGAAGTTGCCTTTTTCTTGAATGGCTAGTAGAAACATTGACAATTTTGTAGTGAAATATTGGGGAGGTTACAATAATAAATCAGGATAATATCTATTCCCATTTTCTTTTGTGCATGTTTTCTTGTAATTGCATTTCCTTTGAATCTTTTAATATTGGATGGCTTATCTTTGGGCTTAGTAACCATACCTAACTACAGTGTTGTACTAATGTAAGTGTGGCATTTTACTTGACCCACCCCTTTGGCCATTGGAAGGTGGTACAGTGAAGGGGCTGTCCCATATTCTTGGATGTGCTCTGGCCACTGGCCACCGGATGTGTGGGGCCAGATGACCACACCAAGGTCTAGAGACTTTCTGTTTTGCTAACCATCTACATGAGGCCACAGTGCAGCTTGATGGATGAGGGATGTTTGGGTCTTTCTCTGGCCCTGTAATCCTTGGACCCTGCAAAGCGGAGTGGAGTGTGTACGTTTTTGAAAGCCGCCTCATTTCTTCCCTTCTTCCCCCTCCCAGAATGAGTGAGAGTTGAGCCCACCCTGTGCGGTTCTTTAGTATGGATGGGACTTGGCTATGACAAAAATGGCTTCGTTTATGTTTAGGAAGAAATTTTAAGTGGCTCCTTGATAGAAGCACAAATTGTTAAGGGGTAGAAACTGACTAGGGCTCCTTAGCCTGGTTACTCGCATCTCTTCATATGTGCTAAGCACTGGCGAGGGTTCACCAGCTACCACGGGGGCCTTTCCACTGTTGGGCAGCGTTAAGCACTGTTTAAAAAGCCATGTTAATAAGCATCTTGTTCTTATTTTTGGGCATTATTTACTATTTATGTAAAGGAAACAGTTGTGAAGAAGGGTTCTCGAAATGTTTATTTTTAGAGGTCTCAATCCAGTAGCTCCCTGTACCCTGCAGGGGAGGCAGTGGTGCAGTAAGAACCATGACAGTGTTTCTCAGGCTTTATTGATTCCAGTCCACAGTAAGCAGCACGATTTACGCGAAAACTGCTCACACTTCCGAAAATGCAACTCAGTTGATACATGCATGTGTCTGTCTATTTACGGATGTCAGTGTCCTGGGAGGAAATGATTTAATAAAAGGACTCTTTTCTGAAGCGTGAGCAGGTTTAAGGAATTCACAAAGGATTTGGAGGCACCCAGGGACTGTCAACAGTGGGAAGGTGCTACCACCTCTGGGCCTGAAGGGAATGGGGGGTTGTATCAGGAGCCGAACCCAGGAGAGCTGTGCTGTGGAAGGAAGCAGGCTCACCCGAGAAGAGTGACCCCGCACACTCTCCTCCAGCCCGGAGATCTGCTGGCCTCTCTCTGGCCGATCAACTGCAAACTCTTAGGCCAGGGGCCCAGCTCCAGGTGTTGTGTAGGATCAGTCTCCTGGGCCTGGGAACAAGGCAGAGATGGGAGGAGAATGGGTTTGGAGAGGCAAATGGAGACTAACCAGCACCTATGTGGGTATATTTTACTAAAACAAACTGTCATGTAAGAATACTTACCCCCACAATGTGCAGTACACTCTGATTTTCTATTCTGTTCTCTCTCTTTTTTTAATGCTGGCCCTTCAGCTGATTTCATATCTAGTGTTAGGACCCGTAGTTCGAGAGCACTGCGTTCCGATTCCATACCTGCTTCACCCGAGTTAGGTGCCTGAGCAAAGCATTTAGCTTCTTTGAGTCTCAGTTTGTACACATGTAAAAATGGAAGACCCAGACTAGACTAGTGGTTCTCAGTCTTTGCTTTAAACTATAGTCACCTGGCAGCTTGAAAACTCCAGGTAGCCTGGCCACACATCGGAACAATGAGATCAGAATAATTGGGTGGGGGTGGGATGAAGGAGGCATCAGTAGTTTTAAGGTCTGAGGTCCTGCTTCTTTAGTAACAGACTGTCTGGCATCACTGAGCTGACCTTCCGCCGTGGCAGTAATCCCCTGGAACTAAATAAATCTCCTCCTCCCCTTTTAAACAGGGACACAGTGCAGTTTGCGAAAGTTTGTCCTAATCTCTTATTTTTCCAAAAATGGGGCTCTGAGTTGCCATTTATCATCTGATGTGGCTGTTATTTTAGAGTTGAGAGAAGAGTGACATGTTTCTTGTACCCATGTTCCTTATCACGAGAGGGAAGACAAGAGGATAGCTGGAGAGGGCTCTGTGTTGGAAGGAAAAATGGAAGGGGTGCTTTCCTTTGTGGAAGTAAAGAATATCCATGTTAAATATGCAAACAGAGTTTGTCTATGGTGAAAGACTATAGTGTAAGGTGCCATTTACAAAGCAAACATCATTAAACAATGTAACTGAATATGGAGTAGATAGAAGGTAAAAAGTGCTGTTTTCCCCCTGTGTCTGTCCTGCTTGACGCATTTTCATTACCTGCCTGGTTCCTGTGGTGGTTGGCAACTGCACCCCTGCTCTCAGCTGGCTCTTTACCGCAGGGCTTCTCGGCCTCAGCACTGTGACATTTTGGGCTGAATAATTCTTTCTTTGGGGGGCTGTCCTGTGCTTTGTGGGATGTTTAGTGGCATCGTTGGCCTCTACCTATAAGATGCCAATAGCGCCTTCCCAGTGTGACAGCCAAAATGTCTGACACTTAGTTGCCTCATCTTGAAAATAGGAATAATAAGTACTTCACCTGGATATGGTAAAGAATAAATAAAATACAAGTAAAATAACTGGAGCTTCGTTTACATCCACCTGTTATTGAATGTCTGCTGTGCCAGGTGCAAATTATTTGTTGGGGATAAAATGGAGAACAAGACAGCTGTAGCTGCTGCCTCCATGGAACTTCCATTCTAGAATGAGGGGGGTTGGGGGTCAGATAAAAGTAATTGCACATTGCAGTGAGCGCAGTGGAGGAAAGACAAGAGGCTGACATAGAAGAAACAGGAAACACCCACCTTAAATGGGGTCAGGACAGGCTTCTGGGAGGCAGCCTTCAAGCTGAGACGGACAGGAAGAGAAGACGCACGTGGCACAGAGTAAGTTGAGGGGAAGAGCGCGTGGTGCAGTGAGCTGCTGTGGGGCGGAGCTGAGCAGGCTGGTGGAGCTTCACCCTGAGGTGGCACGAGCCAGGCCTGCCTAAGGAGCTCGGCTTTCATTCCTAGTGAGGTGGGCAGCCACTGAGGGGTCGCTGGAGGAAAAGATGCAGAATTCTGCCTTACCTTGGGCATGTTACCTTTGAGACACTGTGGGATGTCCCAGTAGAAGTGTCACCTAGGTGGTGGTACATAAGAGGAGAGGTCTTGAGTGGAGACATACAATAGGGAGTCATCAGCAAAAGGGTGGTATTACATTCATGGGGCTCGATAGTGGCATCTTCTGCTGATACGAGATTTACTCGGTGCCAGGCAGAGTTCTGAGTGCTCTGGATAAACTCGTTTACCTTAACTGCTAGCTCAGACCTCACTGTGACACTGTGACTGTCATACCCATTTTGCCAGATGGGGGATCTGAGACACACAGGTGTTAGGTAACTTGCCCAAGATCACCCCTACAATGTAGAAGGGCCAGGATTTGAACCCAGGTGATGGGGCTCCAGACTTCATGCTCTGAATGGCTGTGCTGTGTTTCATCTTTCATAGGGCGAGTAGCAAGAGAGGAAGGGAAGCCCCAGGATCCAGTTCTGAGAAACCCCAATATTTAGTACTCAATAAGTGTTAACCATTTTTACTTCTTGCTTCTTCAGGGAAAATAAGGGAAAGAGGGGCCATACATAGAGATATGGGAATAAGAAGTGGAAAGAGAGCATATTAGGGGTGGCATAGGGACGAGAAAAGCTGAGGAACGGGGGCCACTGGCCATCTTAGTGGCCTTGCTTTCAAGCACTTAGGCACTGAGCACCAGCTCCGAGGACGCGTTCGTAGGTAGGTGTCGGGCCCGTACATTTTGCTGGAAAGCCAGTGAATACGATGGGAATTTGGGATTTTGAAAGTTTTTTCAGTATTTAAAACCATTTTTTTCTTTCTGAAATAGACCTCTGGTTAACACTTAAGAGTGTTTATAATCACTTAAACGTTGTATTTTTAAGAGATACAATTGGATGGGTTCTGAATATGTGATATTTACGAGTGTTCATATAACACATGATGAGTTAAATATAAGGGTATATTTACCAATTTGTGATTGATTTTTGGTCCATAATATGGCATCAATACTAAAAGCAGATACAATTTTATTATATACATATGTGTATTTGGATGTTGCTAAAATTTGAACTATAGCTGTTTTATAAGTTTTACACATTTAGCAGTTAGGCTGTATTAATGTCTCAAGTGTATGTTAATAAGATATTTATATTATTGTAGGGACTACAAGCCTGTGTGCATGTTTCTGAATGGGATAGTTTTTGGCTTTATTTCTTTGTTTAGATTTCTAAGTCCTGGACTTTAAAATTATTTCTAAGAAATTTCCTCCCACTTGTCAATGCATCCTTTTGGCTAAATGTGCTTGGTAATATTTTCATGCTTGAGCGTCCAGTCAGAAGGACAGTAGTGGCCAGAATCATGGAACCCAGGCTGTCCTCCAGGCCCTGGTGCATCCCAATCATGTGACCTGGGACCTTATGGGGAAATAAGAGCCATATTTGCCTTCAGAGGACCTCTGGACCTTTTTGCTTGATATGTGAAAGTACTCTGTGAACTGTACCTGACAAATAGACATTCGACTTGTTGTTATAACTGAGAGTTTCCTAATTTTTTCCTAGCTGTTGTAAGGTACTGTTTTGCTCAATGCTAGATATATGGAGGAGACTCAAGTGAACTAAAGTCAACTTTACAATCATCATCACATAGGCAGACCACTGTGAATTTTAGGTTTTACTGGGAGTAGCAGTTTCTTGAAGCTGTGACTGAATTTTAAAGCAGTTCTGCTTCTCATTTTGAGACTCAATATCTCTATTAATAGAATACATTCCTTTTTACCCCATTCAAAAAATAAATGTTTACTCCATTTAAAAAGGAAAACAAATTAAAAGGGCCAAACCTAAAGGCCATTAGTTTGGTGATCAAATCAGAGGAAAATCAAAATGAAAACAGAAAACAACCATGGAGGCACGTTGGAGAGTATGAGTCTGAAGTATTGGTGCTAGGAACATACACGACCAAGTATAAACCCCTCATTCCACACTGGGTGAAGATGATACTCAGAGAGGCTAAATAACTTACACGTCCAAGGAACATTTCTTTTAAAGAATGACTTTCTTACCAGGAGAAATACAGAATTTGATTTTTAATTTTAATTCTTTTATCATTGTTTTCAGCTATCAGGACTTGGACAATTTTCCCATCAAAGTATTTTTTGAATTTATATTTGCCTTTTCCTAATAAAAATGGTTAAAAATGTAGATTTCCAAGCCCCAGGTGAGATCTGCTGAATGAGGATGTGTGAGAGTGGCGGCCCAGGAATGCAGTCTTCACTAGTGCGCGTCCTAGATCGGTGTCCTCAGGCCCAGCGCACATTAGCACATTAGTGCCAAGGCAGAGGCAGACCTAGTCACGTAGTGTGCTGGCGGCGTGGAGACACTGCCCTGAGAAGTGTTTCTAAGCCACCTGAAGGGTCCTGTTAAAATGTCCGCTTGCAGTCAGGGACCCCCCAATAGGACCTGAGAGTCTGCATTTCCAACGAGCTCTCAGGTGGTCCAGTTGCTGCTGGAGGACACCTGGCCTGCAGAGGAGCCAGTTTTCACTGGAACGTCTGTGAACAGCTACCTTGATTTTGCCCCAGTCATTTCTGTACCGTGATAATTAATCTTGACTGTACGTCAGAATCACGTGAATTAAAAAGAAAAAAATCTCTGGAGTTTCAGATTTCGGGGCCCTGGATTAATATTCAAGTATCTCTAGTTTTATTTCGTGCCACAATTCTAACGCAATGCCAGGGGTTAGACCACTGGGGCTCTATTTGACGCATTAGGATATTCTCTCCGAAACTTGTTTCTTTACTGACGAGCTCAGTGCTTGCCAGGCTTTTTCACCTCATGGCAGACATATAGAAAATAATATTTGTGTGGTTTAGGGGAGGTGGGGCGTGTACAAGATGGTCTCTTCAAAGCCTAGTAGTCACTGGCCTCAAGGACGCTGGCACTCCCATCCTTGGTACTCCAGGCCCCACTGGCTGGGAAGCTCTGCCCAAGCCCTCCTGGTGTTCATGGTGCTCTGAGAGCCTGATGCACTGTATATGTAGGGAGTGGGCCCTCAGTCAAGATTATCTCATTATTGTCATTACCATTTATATTCTGTACCGTCAGCGTTAGTGGTGGGAATTCTTTTGTCGTGTTGGATCCAAGTCAACATCCAGCTTTATTATAGCGGTATTCTCTTCTGGCTACCCACTGTAAATCCCACCTAGGTTGTAATCATATCTTGAGGTCCCCCCTCCCCATCGCACTTTAATAAACCTGCCCTGAGAAGGTCGTTACTGATCCGCCTTCTCAGATTTCTCACAGTTCATAGACTTTGTGCCGTTTGCTCGAGTGCCTAATGTGTTCTCTCATTATTTTATGTACCTGAATCTTACCTCTCAAAGATTTTATCTTTAAGGGCACAGATGATGGCTAATATTTCTTTAATGTTCTTCTCGGTTTCTAGGAAAAAGCGTTGTGCATCTAAAGGCATTTAGATATTTGTTGACTTTGAAGCACCTGTAACTCACACAATCTAGGTGCTAGAAAGAAGGAAGGCGCTGAGCTTGTGGCATTCGTGGCTGTTTTCTCGTTCCCAAACTGGTCTTAAAGAATGTCTTTTCACTACGTAGAAACTGGGCTTTGTTTCATTCTATTATAGGTACTATAGACTAGAAATATGAATTATTTCTATATATTATATATTATATATTATATATTATATATTATATATTATATATTATATATATGCATATATATAGAATATGTAATGGGAACCCTTTGGGCACTTTGGAATATTTAGATATTGTGTTTAGGTGTTTAGGTTTTTATTTAATTGAATACCTTCCATAATTTCTCTTACATGGTGATAGTCATTTAATAGTTTAGCCCAGCGAGATGCCAGGCAGGCTGCTAGGAGTTGTAGGTACTAAGGTGAGTTAAACACAAGCTCAGCCTTGAGGTGTGCGCATGCGTAGCTATTGAGGGACTGTACTAAAGGTACTGTAGCTGAGGTGGCAGGACAACTTCACAAGATGCCATATTGGAATTCCTTTGACTTTGAAGGACGAATTAGGAGTTTTTAAGCCCGAGCAAAGCCACTTGGCATTTTAGGGGATTGTTGCCCAGCGCAGCCAGCTGAAGGCTGCATGATGGGGATTAACTGGGGATAGGCCAGTTAATGTGTGGGCTCCATGGGGTGAGCCACGGCAAGTCATGGGGCCTTTCACACGAAGCGATGAGATGCTAGGTCTGTACGTGCAGACACTGCTGTCATTCTCCCGGATGAATGGTTCATGTGGAACTGGGTGACTTCAGCTTCATCTAAACTCTGAATGGACCCTTGAGAACAATAAGAAATTGTTAGTAGTGTTAGGGAGGAGTTGACAATAGAACTTGTCAAGGTTGACTTGAAAACCTTGTCCAGTAGATTTAAGGCGCATCCTTAACCTCTTTTTATGTCATTTTGTCACTTGAGGGTTAGGGAGGCTAAAACTCTTTAGAATGCTTTAAGTATGGATTAACCTCAATTTAGGAATAAATTATATTTTTCAAATTTGCAAGTCATTTGGACTTGGAGTACATTTCTCTATATAAAGATTGTTACAAGATGCGGTCCTCAGTTGCCCACACGTGGGAAGGAGGCAGGCAGCTCTGGCACCATGGCAGAGAGAAACAGGTTTGGAATCGGAACCCCTGGGCTCCCCTCGTTCTTGCCATTTTCCAGCTGTGTGCCTTTGCAGAAATAGCCTCTTGGGTGCCAGCTTTTCACTTGTAAAGTGGGAGGACATACTCGCCAAGGTGGTTGTGAGGCTCAAAGGAGAGAGCCCGTCAAGGTGCTCTGTGATCTTAAGTCACATACTAGTTAGGAAACACAGGTGTAAGGGAAAAAAGTGTCACAAGGGTGGGAACATGTGTTCGTGGTCAGGAATACCCGTCGCTGGCTGCAGCTGTCCGAGAGCCACCTGCAGGTAACCACAGGGGGCAAACGGGGCTTCAAGTTCTGCCTCTCACACCTTGAGGAGGAAGAGAAAGAAGGACTTCAGCGTGCTGGAAGACCCACCTGAGGAATCTCAAAAATGCAGATCATGGGGCTCTACTTCCCCGTGGTCCTGGTGGCGGGGTTGGGGAGGCCCTGAGAAGGATCCCGGACTTCTGAGTCACCTGCTGGGGCGGGGCGACCTGGGGAGGGGAGAAGTCCAGGAGAGGACGTGAGAGCGGTGGGGGTCTCCGGTGCTGGGCGGAGAGGGAATAGGGTTTAGGAGCTCTTGAGGGTTGATCAAAACGGTAGGGAAGGACCCCCTGTCCCCTTTCTCTGTTCCTCCTGCCCTCCTTACTGCTGCTGACGCCGCGCGCCAGGCATAGGAGCGGGGCAGGGGGCGTCCCCTCCCCACTTTCCGAGGGCACTGGACTGGCCTGTGTGGGGTGGTTCGGAGGGAAAGGACAAAGGCTGCGACTGGCCTCGGGGCTGCGGCTGGAAGGAGGGGCGGCTGACGGAGCGCCTGAGGGAACGCAGCCCTGCACCCTGCCCCTGGTACCCAACCTCCGGGCGGTGTAAGCAGTTGGCTGCAGGTAAGACCAGGGATCTAATTTGCACTCAGGCAGTGGGGACTCTATTTTTGGAAAAAAACTATTAGGGTGAGAGAGAGAGAGAAGGAGAATCCATCAAAGTATATTCAACTTTGGTTTATTAAGTGGACTTGATTTAGGATTATTACATTTCCCCCCTTAATTATAGCAAGTTGTATGCCTTAATTTAGTAAACATTTGAGTCTGGCTGGTGCTCACCTGTGTGCTCTAATAAAGTTCAGTAAAACGTTGTTTCTACCCTCAGGGAGTTACATTCTATTTTGTGTGAACAAGATTCTAATAACAAGAATTTTCAGTGAAGAGGCTGCGCAAATCCCATAAGACTGAAAATTGATATAATCTGGCACAAAATTTCTTTAATCAGAAAGTGGAAAGAGCGTCCAGTTTAGTTTTAGGGTTGGTAATTTACGGATGTGCTTCCAGCAAAGTTCTCAGCCGTAGGATGGCAGTCTTTTGAATTAGATGACAAAGACCTTTTCTTGAAAACCTTTTTCTTACAGAATATGTTTGGATTTTTTGAAATGTAGGTTTTTTTTAATGTTCTGATTTTTAAAAATAACTTGCTATACTTACCTCAGTATCTTAGAATGAGAAAATATAGCATATGTGTTAAAATGGAAGAAACAAGATTGTCAATTTTATGACACTCCCAAAAGACTATAAACAGGGTTGATAATCTCTGGATTAAATTTAGAGAAAATCAATTTTAATCTCTTCTGTAGGCAAGAAGGTAAGAAAAGCTCTCTAGTGGTGCCTTTGGAAGTTTTTGTCATTTTATAGGTTTGTGCTTAAATTACATGCTCACAAGGCAGTATCTGCTTTACTTGCGCTTTCAAATGATGTATACATATAATTTATTTCAATTTTGAATAAATTAAAGCATAGTTCTACATTTTTATATAAAATAGCTTCTATGAAACAACAATGAATTGCAACTTTTCTTTCCATCTTTAAAATTAAAAAATAATACAGCGGAAGGGGGAACAAGATACTCCTTGCGGCTAAGGCAGTCTTGGCCTTTGTCTCACCTCCTCCATCCTCCTCAAGAGGCCTTGCAGTGAGTGCGTGGTTCTCAGGGCAGAGTTCCTACCTCCAACTTCCGTTTCTCTGTTTATCTGCTTTGTTTTTCTTCGGGCAAGTTACTAAAGTTCTTCGGCCTCAATGTTTCATCTGTATACTGTGGAAATATTTGTACCAACCACATAGGATAGTTGTAAGGATTTATTGAGTTAGTTCAAGTAAAGCACTTATAAAGTGCCTGGCATGTAATAAGAATTCAAATGCTAACCACTTTATTATTATTACTAATCATTGAAATGAACAAAGGAATTCAAAACATTGGGCACATTATGAATTGACTATGAAAGAGTGCCATCGAATTGCAAAAACTCCCAAGAACCTTTTAGTGCTGCGTGAGGTGAATTAAAGGCTTTAAAGCAGGCACCAAAGGCCACTTTGTACCTTCCATCCTTCTGAGGCATTGTGGTATTCTGAAGAAGTGGAGGGATGATGCCCTTCAGAAATCCTCCTTACCCCTTCCAGGATTGTGAAGGTCAGAGGCTCATTTAAAGGCATTCTGTGGACTGCATTGCTGTTAGTCAGCAGCAGACAGGATGCCTTCTTGTAGAGAATTATTCTTGTTCTTCTAGAAGCTGATTATGGTCAAACGGGAAGAAGGAGAAATTAAAGTAAAATTATAAAACAGGAGCAACATTATTATTTTAAAATAATGTTGAAAATGATAAACCAAAAAACTTATAAGAATTAGTTTAGTAAATAAGCCCAAAATAAATACACTTCAAAAATAAATATGCATACATTAACAATATCCAGTAAAGTATAATGGAAAAAAATTTTTATGGATATTAGCAGAAAAAAAAATTAAACTCCCAGGAAGACTTAATAAGAAATACGAATTGACTGTGTATTAAATATGTATTAACTCTACTAATAGGATTTTTGTCAAGGGCAATTGAAAAGCAAGATGAATAATTGAAGATATAGATCATGTTTATGGATGTGAACATACTGATTTATATTGTAAACATGTAGATTCTTCCCAAGTTAATTTATAAATGAAACCCCAATTATAATCTCACAGTGATTACCAAAGTGTACGTATGACAAGTCTCAGCATGATAAAGGTGACATTTACGTTCTGTGAGAAAAGAATGACTTACTCAGAACATGATAGTTAGATCATTGAGAAAATAAAGCCCAAATTTTGTTATGGTGGGGTGAAATCTTGCACCAAAAAGGAAGTGAATGGTAGCTTTGTCAACAAGAAAAAAATCAAGATTTCCAAATGTCAAAGTACCATATACAAACAAATGTCAAATGACAAACCTAGTTAAATATTTGCAGTTTCAAGAGAGTAACTCTGTCTTTTATAAACATTAGTATCTCCTAGACAAAATGTATTGTTTTTTAAATATAAATACTTCTTTAAGAATAAGGCAAAAGATCTGAGCTGTTTGGTTTTCATTTCTAAGAGCGTTTTCATAGTTGAAGTCCTCAGTTAGTAGTTGCTTAATCAGAAGCCTGCATAGAGTAAGATGAATCTTGTAAGAAAATTGAATCATATTTTCTGGATTCATCTTAATATGTTCTTTGTACTTGGACAGAAAGCAAACTATTGATTCTGTTAAGTAACAAGAATTCAACCGAGTAAATTTTAAAGATCTCATTGGCTTTATTGACTGATTCATGAATCAGGCAGCGTCCCATCTGGGAAGTAGAAAGGAGCTCCACTGAGCTATAGAAAAGGAAAGACTTTTAAAGGCGGAAAGGGCGGAAGGAAGAAACTATTAGCCTAGAGTGCCTTGTCTCAGGCGAGGTTGTCCTGAGGGGGAAGGGAAGAGGCTTATCTGTGGGTACCGCACTGGTGCTGCCCAGCGACTTCCCGGTTGACGGGTAAAGGTTACATTCCTGGAGAAGCTGAAACTGCAGTTAGGTTAGGTATTAAGTCTTGGTTTGCTCCCTCGGTTAGCACAAGTGACTCCATTTTGGGCCTGTTGTCTGTTTTGTTTGTTTGTTTTAACAATTCTCATATGAGAATGATTTTATTATTAGCTTGTTTTCTCTCTCTGACATTTTCTTTCTTCCTGTTCCCTCTCCATCTCATCCTTCTCTCTTACTTTAAATTTGTTTAAAAAATTAGTAAAATTTATCATGACTTCGGATATTGCAGCAGTATTTTTTTTTTCCATCCTCAGCCCTGTTCCCCGAAGCCACCATATTTCTTTGTTCTAAATTACCTCTCACCTCAGTTACCTCTCACCATTGGCTGTATTGCTCTCGCAGTTCTGTTGGTGGAAGTTCTCATGAGAGGGTACCTTGTGCAGTCCTTGGCCAATAATAGGCCTTCATGTATTTTGGTGAAAGAGTGTGAGCGAAAGAAGATTGTAGATATGTGCCTAATTCCTTTATAATCCAGCCTATTGGTATTTTAAGCATAGCCCTGGGGCTTCTTTTAAAGAGTCTGTATTCTTCCCCTGTCCCTTAAGAGTCCAACATTTACACATCCCAAACTTGACCATGCGCATCTTTGTACTGCTTTTCTGTAAATTGAAAACATTTCTTTATGCTAACATCATTTAATTTTTTTTTCCTTCCAGCTGCCTTTGCAGCAGTGTTGCACTGGTAAGATTGTTTTTCTCCTATGGTATATTTTATGCACATGTTTGTAACTTACCATAGCTATTTCCCTTATATAAAGAAATAATTTCAGTATGATAAGCATGAATATATATTATCATATGCAACACGATAGTCTGAAAAAGTAGGTTAATTGATAAATCAGGGTCAGGATAATATATTTTTTTAATAAAAAAGATTCATTATTGAAGAGGTTATATTTGAAATGACTGCTTAACAGTATAGTAGTGTTCATGTTGAGAGGAAGATTAATTTTTTTAATCTTCTGGATAGAGAGAAATATGAATTTCATTAATCAGACATTTCTCAAATGGTAACCCAATGACATTTATAGTTTGTATCTTTATTGTACTTAAAATACCATTATTCTGGTTCATTCTAATTTTACTATCTAATTTGAATGTGTTTTCTTATAGAAAGAAATTTTAATATAAATGTAAGACATACTAAGTGGAAAAACAAATATGGGTACCACTATTTGCGTTTTATTACAAAATTATCTGCAAATTTATAGATATTTTTATTTTTGCTTTTAGAGCTCTTTTTTTTTTAAATAACACAGCGTAAGTTTTAACATTTCCTTTGTTGCGTTTTTGTTTTTGCAGGAGCCATATAACACACCTCTTTGAAAATGATCGGCATTTTTCTCACCTCTCGACATTGGAAAGAGAGATGGCTTTTCGCACTGAAATGGTTAGTTTTCGCATGGTATTTTGTTGCATTTTAGGAATCTAAAAATTTTAAGCTTTTTCTTATGGAAATTTTCAAAGATGTTCGGAAGTAGAAATAGTCCACACCTCCCATCTGCCCACCTTCCAGCTTCAACACCTGAAGACGCAGTCATTGTCTTTTTTCATCTGCACCTCCACACACCCATCTTTTTAAAGCAAACCTTAGATAGCATATCATTTTATCTGTAAATGCTTTCAAATATGGATCTCAAAAGAAAGGACTTTTTTGTTAACCACAGCACCATTGTCACATTGAAAACAATGAACAGCTGTTGCTTAATTATCATCAATTATCAATCAGTGTTTAAATGACTGGATTGGCTTTTCTTCTTCTTTTTCTCTCTTTTTTTTTTTTACAGTTGGTGTGCTGGTATGTTTGAATCAGGATCCAAAACAGTGTTTATACATTGTGTTTAGTTGTTACAGCTCTTATGTCTTTAAATCTATAAATTCCTCTTCCCATTTTGTTCTTTTGTTTTCCTAGCTATTAACTTTTGGAAGAGTCCTGGCCATTGGTCCTGTAGAAATACCCACAGTAATTCATGTTATTTATTATGCTCTACACTCCCAAGTTTCCTGAAATGGATAGATAAGAGTCTTGATAACTGAAGGTTTGATTTTTTGGGGGGGTGGGGGGCGGCAGGAATATGTCATAAGTGGTGCTGTGCATTTATTGTACCATACGAAGAGTCGCACCATATCTGGCTGTCTCACTTTCTGTGATGTTCTGATTGATCAGTGGCTGTAGGTGTTGTTGTCATGTTGATCCCTCCATTGTAGCCTAGCCATCAGCCTGAATCAGCTATATCATTAGGATTTCCAAATGGTGATACCTAGTCTATTATCTTTCTTCTACATTATTAACTGTAATTCCTATAAAGAAGAACTTTCCTATAATACCTCTTTGGTTTCTCTGAGGTACACTTCATACAGGTAAGACAGAGTTACTGCTTGTTTCTTTCTAGTTACCACTTTTCAGAAAAATGAGTTAGTTGCCTAGCATCTTATCCCGGTGACTAACGGAGTTCCTTCTTTTAGAGTAGTGTTATGATCTGATGAGTTTTGACATGTTTTGTAAACTTACCTGTCCCTAGGTGGTGAGAGCCCTTGCAGTTGGCTCTGTGTTCCTTGATATGCTTCCTTACTTTCCGGTCCTATAAGACATTTTTATCTCCTGACCCAGAGTGGTTTCCCAAGAAGCCCCAATTCCTTTCAGTGGCAAATGGTATTTAGAGACCACAATTTTGGTGCTAGAGATGCTCATTGCTGCTGTTTTATACTAGATTGGTCTTTTTTTTTTCTTTTTTTTCTTTTTCTTCACTTAGCATAATTTTTTTTCCCCAGTTTCAGGTGTACAAAACAATGTAATAGTTAGACATTTACACCCCTCACAAAGAGATAACCCTCCTCCCCTAGGTTGGTCTTTTTAAGGAACAGAATTAGGAAACAATTTATTACAAAGAAAATAAATCATTAATTTATATTCATATTTTTAAGTTCAAATTTAGGAATAGATGGTTTTTACTTATTTTATATTAAATTTATATCTTTCCTGTTAGCCTGAGAATCTTGATGTGAAATTACTTATTTTTGAGGAATAATAGTACCAAAGATATTATTAAAATATGATTGCTGAAAACAATTTAAGACTTTCTTGCATTTCTTTTTGACTTTAGGATATATTTCACTATATATAAAGTAAAATTGCTATGTCTTACAGTTATTAGAAATCCTCTCCAAACTTGATAGTTAATTGTTTTATTTTTTGTTTTTTCATATTTAGCGATTTAAAATTTTTTGTTTTACAATTAAATGAGATATTTACATGATTCCAAAATCAAACTTACAAAACAAGGTAGGTTGTAATAGTGTTGTCATAACAAAGTATAATAAGCTGGGTGGCTTAAAAGAGCAGAAATTTATGCTCTCACAGTTCTGGAGGCTAGAAGTCTGAAATCCAGGTGTTGGGAGGGCCGGGCTCTCTCTGAAAGCTGCAGGGGCGAGTCCTTCTTTGCCTCTTCCCGGCTTCTTGTCATTTCTGGTGCTCCTTGCTTTGCACTGGAGATGCAGTTGCTTCAGTCTCTGCCTCTCTTGTCATGTGCCCTTTTGTCCTGTGTCTCTGTGTCTAAATTTCCCTCTTATTATAAGGATACCAATTATATTGGATTTAGAGTCTATCTTATTCCAGTGGGACCTCATCTTAACTTGATTACATCTGCAAGGACCCTGTTTCCAAATAAGGTCCCATTCATAGGTTCCAGTAGACATGAAATTTTGGGAGACATTATTCAACCCAGTACAGTAGGAACTTAATTTTTAAAACAGTGATATGAGAACTAGAACACTATAGTATTAAGAACCATTTTTTCCTTTTTCAGTAAATAACTGGGTTGGCAGATCACTTTCATATTCATGATGCTTAAACCTGGGTTAACTGTACAGAAGATAGAGTTGCTTTCCCATGTGTATCTGTCTTGCGTTTATACTGTCATTTCTACTCCCCCTTAAGGCTTCTCATATTTGCTTGGTTTTTGTCCCATGTGCTAGTCCAACCTTGATCTTTCCTAATTAGCATGCCAAGCTAAAAACTTATCTGTTTCCCTTAAAATGGGAGCACCAACTCTGTCCCCCCTCCCCCACACCCTCAGTCCCACGGGGTTTTACCTTATGCTGAGCTGATAGGAAGGAGAATAGCCTGTGAAACTTGTCGGCATTAGAATGTAAGTTGTATGTGATACATCAATGTTTAGTCTTCCTAATATATTTGCATTTTTACATGTAAATCTAGAGGGAAGATGGCTTATGGTGCCATTTTGGGGATTCAAATAAGCAGTTAGGGGGAAACATTTTTGGCGAGGGAAGAACTTTTGGTTCATGGTAAGTTTAAGTTCCATAGTAAACCACTCATCACTGTATTCATTTGTGAGGTAGCCTTTTCTAACATTTACATCCTTAGGGGTTACAGGGTTTTCTTGAAGTATGCTGTCTGCTTTGTACTATTTTTTAAATTCTGAAACTATTTTGGCAGCTATTTTGAGCTTGATTGCTTCAGTTAAGACAAGGTTATACTAAAATATGTGATTTTTTTTGCAGCCTAAGAATTTGTCAGTGGTTAGAAATCTGTGGAATTGATTGTAGCTATTAGTTGCTTGATTGCTGTTTTTCAAAACCAGTGTCTTTTGAGTATTTTTAAGCTAATAGGTATACTAATTATGTCTTTTTATTATAACTATAACATGTGCTTATTTCAGGGATTATATTATTCCTACTTCAAGACCATTGTGGAAGCACCCTCGTTTTTGAATGGAGTGTGGATGATTATGAACGACAAGCTGACTGAATACCCCCTTGTTATTAATACATTAAAAAGGTTCAACCTTTACCCTGAGGTAAGTTACTTTTTCAATTGTGATTTTTTTTTTCACTTTTTAAAAACGTGTTATTTGTGTTAAATGCTACTTCTAAACCTAAGACATGATTCAATACAGTAAGTTTTATTTTATTTTTGAATTTTGTATAATAAATTATTTTATATTTTGAAAATAAAATATATGTCTTTTTTGGGAAAGGACTGTCATTATTAATTTTGAAGGGCTTTAAAGTGATTCTGTGGGAACTATTACTGTAATTGTTTGGTTTAGAAAATGTGAAAATCATCTAGATTTGGTGTGCTTGTAGGGATTATAGCAGGGGAACCCCATTACTTTCACATGTCATTTGCTAACAGTGCTTCTTCCCTGTCTGAGATTCTTCCTTTAACTGAATGTACTCTCTCTGCGTGGGGGTGGAGGAAAGGTTGGCCCCCAGGGGCGGGGGAGGAAGGCAGTGATGTCAGTAACTTTTTTTGGCCTCTCCCGTACTACCCCTGCCTTCATGTGACACAACCCTAAGCCTTCTCCAGGGCCCAGCTGAGATGTGCCTTCCTCAAGGATGCCCTGCTGGACTTGATAGGAGGTTCTGCAGTTAAGCACGCTCCCCCACGTGCCCCCTTCTCAGCAGGATGCCGCCCTAGCAAGCACAGCCTGATGCCAGGGCCATGGCTGCCTTGGTCTCTCAGGCGACCCAGGTCCTGGCTCAATGCCCAGCACTTAGCAGGGCTCTCAGTCATTTCCCATTGAGTGAGAAGAGGACTTGAATTTCCAGATCAATGAGTTGGCCTGATTGATGAATGAGGTAAAGGAGACAGAGACCAATAAATAACCACGAAGGTTCAGCGTTTTCCTACTGATCGCCTTACTGCTTATTGAAGATTTTCTGTAGCCATGTACACATTTACTTTTACAGAAATAGGATCCCACAAGGAAAATGGCATCACGTGGCACATGTTTTTTTTCTTTTTTTAATAAGTTCCTTTTGCCTTTTAAGACTATTTCTAACCTTCTTCCTCTGTCATCTTTTCTTCCACAGCATCATTTTTAATGGCTATGTGCACAATATACCATTGTTTCTTTAGTTCTCATACATGAAAATTCTGCTTATTTTCAGCCTTTTAAGATACTCTAAAGCTGCAGGAAGCATCTTTAAAGCTGTTTTTATACATACCCTTATTTTTTACACTATAAATTTATTGATGTGGAACCATTTAGTCAACAGAATGTGCATTTTAATGATTGTGGTTCATGTTGCCAAAATGCTTTCCCGATAGGTTATACTAATTGAAATTCCCACCAGTGGTGGTTTTGAAAATGCTTGTTTACCTGAATCCTTGTTTATTTGTTTAATCGGTTGCTCTCTGTGTGTGTGTGTGTGTGTGTGTGTGTGTGTGTGTGTGTGTGTGTGAATCATTCAATGCTATTTATAAAAAATGCATTTTCACTTTTAAAAATAATTGGTTGTTCATGCCCTTTGTCTATATTTCCATTGAAATTTTATAAGAGCTCATTTATTATATGGAGGATGTTAATACTACGTTACATGGATAAAACATTTTCCCCAGCTTTTTGTTTGCCCTTTAGCTTTGTGTATGTGTATGTATTCTTTTCTGTACAGAAATGTCATCTGTATGAATCTTTTTAACTTATATTTTTCTTTTATTCTTATATGTAAAACATCTTCATTCTTTTTTAGTTGTTACAATTATGTTTTTGATATTTACATTTTTAATTTACCTAGAACTTGTGTAGTGAGAGGTAGGAATGTAATCTTACACTTTTTCCAAATGATCTTCTGTGTAACCTAACACTTTGATGAGTGATCCATCTCCCCACTGATTTGAAAATGCATTCATTATTATGTTCAACATTGTTGTACATATGTGCTTGCATTTGTTTTTGGGCTTTGTGTTTAATATTGCCTTAGGTTGAGGTCCCAGAAAGCAGGCTTTGAGATGGAGATCTCCATGCAGAAAGCATGTATGGAGGTGCCCTTGGGGTCAGTGCCTGATGGGGAAGAGGAAGCAGAATACTGCAGAAGGAGTTGGGCTGTGACTGCATCACAGCAAAGGACTCAGCCAGTCCCATGGGAGCTCTGGAGCTGGGGCAACGCTACCGAGTTGTCCTACCTGAAACAAGGGCCCTGGCTGCTTTATATCCCTCCCCCGTTGACTAGTCAGACAAAGGATGTGGCTGTCCTTGGGTAGCTGGTGTGACCTTTAGTGAACTTAAGTGAACTGACTCTCTTTAGCAGAGGGTAGGTAGTTCCCAGAGAGGGACTTAGCTGAGAGCTGTCGGCTGCCAACCCTCCCAGCTGCTAGAGGAAGGAGCCCCTCAGCCTCTGAGGGGGCCTGGGTGGCAGCTCACCACCTTCACAACCGTTACTGTGACCTGTCTGGCTGTTCTTGTGCCACTGGCACACTTTTAACTGCTGTAAGTAGCGCATTTTAACATCTGTTTGGACATTCTCTTCAGCCATCTTCTTTTGTTATTCTCCTGGATAACAGTTCTAGGCAGACATTTGGGATTTGGGTTAGTATTGCTTAAGTGTGAATTAATTTGAGGGAGAGCTCATATCTTGAAAAATTAGATCTATTCAGGAAGACATAGTATCTTTCTATTTGTTCAGATCTTTTATATTCCTTAGTACAATTTTATAGTTTTGGAAATTCTAAATTTTGCGTGTCTCTGGTTATATTTTATTCTTGCCCATGGTTGAACAGTTGCGGCCTGACCAGTGCAGAGTCTGCGTAGGGGATTGTGAGGCTCATCTTAATTGATTTCAAAATCGCTAAGTGGTTGGTACCAGAAGGGAAAATTTGATAATTATCAAATATCTTAAAAATATTCCAGTAATGACACTGTTGAGGACAATATCTTTCCCCATAATGTCTCTATTTCTTTAAAATTAGGTAATCTTAGCCAGCTGGTACCGGATTTATACCAAAGTGATGGACTTGATTGGCATTCAAACCAAGATATGTTGGACGGTTACCAGAGGGGAAGGACTCAGTCCAATCGAAAGCTGTGAAGGCAAGTTTCTGTCTGTGATGTCGTCTAGTTATCTGTTGCAGAATAATAGTTACCCCAAATGTACGGTATCAACAGCAACCATTTTATTATGCTGATGGGTTCTGCAGGTCAGGATTGTGGGCGGGGCACAGCAAGTCCCGTTGTTTCCACGATGTCAGAGGCCTCTGCTAGACTCAAATGGCTGGGGAGACTGGAATAAACGGGGGGCTGCTACATTTACATTCTGGCTCCTGGGCTGGGGTGACTGCAAGGCTGGGCTCAGCTGGGACTCTCAGCTGGGACGCCTGCATTTCACTTTCCATTCATCTCGGGCTTCGTGTAGCATGGTACCCCGGGTAGTCGGGCTTTTCCTGCGGTAGCTCAGAGCTCCAACCTGGATACTACACGGCCTCTTAGGACCCAGCCTCAGAAGTCACATAGAATGGCTGCAGCCATGCTCAAGCCCAGCCAGACTCAGAGCTGGGTGTAGACCCCATACTTCTGCAGGAGGAGTGTCTGTGTCGGCAGCCCTCTTTTAAAGTCACACAGATACTACCTGCTTCCATCGGTGTTTTGCTGTAGTGTCGTGTGTTGGTATGGGAACCAAGGTAATCAATATATCTGGCAACCATTTTCTAAATAAGCATGTTTTAATATGAATTGCCAGACACATGAAGTAACTTATAAAACATGTTTTGTTTATTTTTAAAGGACTGGGAGATCCTGCTTGCTTTTATGTTGCTGTGATTTTTATTTTAAATGGACTAATGATGGCATTATTCTTCATATATGGCACATATTTAAGGTAAGACTAGTAATTGAAAATATTTTAGTATGCATTTATAATAATATGTACTAGAATAATATAAATAGTGAGATTAAGTTTTGGTTCCATTTTATAACAATGTCCTTTCCAATATATCTACTTGTAGATATAAAATTACTTCCTATTTGTATGATTTCACCATTTTCATGGCTAGCCAAACTGAAAATGATCTTAGAGGCTTAATTAGAACATGGTGGAGATATTTGATAATTTTTAAATATTCATAGGCATTTGAGCATCAGCAATATATATTGTTTACATAAAATGTAAAGGAAAGGACCACTCATTGTCAAATGGTGTTAATGGATCTTATTTTGCTAATGTTAAAATAGAAATACATTTTATGCAGAGATTTACTATCTGACCTGATTTACTTTGTAGTGGTGCAACATTCCTAAAGCTAAAAGACTGACAATTTTTTAAGGGTTTTTATATTTATTTCTCTTTTTTTTTTTTTTTTGAGAATGCCCCACATTGTATACTTGTTGAATTATTATACTTGTTGAATTACCGTGAGAATATCTTCAGACTTTTTTCTTTTTACTGCTTACTGATTCTTTGTTTTAATAGTACAGGAGTATGAGCATAGGTATATGATTTTCAGTTTGGGTGAAGGAATTTGAGTCTGCTATTCTCCCATTGTCTTCTTTGCTTTGGAAATGTGGCATTTTCATTTTAGTACCTCAAAGATCTGTCGAATTCTTTCTTAGCTCAGTGTTTGAGTATATAGCAGTTACTTGATAAATATTTATCAAACGAGGTAGTTGTTAGATCAATTTAAAATACATTTGCATATAGATTTAAGATACTTTGATGCTAATATTTCTGACTTAACTCTAAGAAAGTCCTTTTAATTATTTAATTGGGGGAGGCTGAAATGAAAGTGTGCAATTAAAAGATGATCTGAACACTTTTGGCTTTGAAACAAGACATACAGAAATAACTTAACCAAAGGATATAGTAATCAGGAGAGGAGACTGACTTAGGGAAAGGGAGGCCATTGTGCCTTGTATCGTGATGAGTCGAAAGAAGAGAAACTTGGGGGCATTTATTCATTTTGCTGCGTACTGCCCATCTGTCTTGTTGATAGCTTTATTACATTTTGGAGATTAGATGTTAAGTAAGAGAAGTTAAAATATGGAATATGGCATTATTGCCAAATTGCTAATCTATAGTTATGCTACTTTTTTCATTGAAGGAACAATCTCTATACATTTATTAAAGTCATCATTCAGTATCATTCTCTTAAAAATGCCTGTTAGAACCATCGTTTCAAAGACTGAAGGTCCATTTTCTGCTGCAGAGAATGTCCCTAGATGTCTGGCTATCCTGGGCTGTCATGATTAAGACTGGAGGACAAAAGAGCTGTAGGGAAGCTCTAAATCGTGGGTGGAACCTGTTAACATGGAGTTTTTATGTAATTTGAATCAGTGACGTGGGAAGAGCTTAGAATCACTGCCAGTTCTTTGGCTTGCCTTTAGCTATAAAAGAAAATATAATGTAACAAAGGCCTTTCAGGGTTGTGACGGGGAGGTGAAGTGTCTTATCAGGTTAACTGAAATGGAAGACTTACAGAATTTTTAAGAAGTGATTGGGAAGGGGCCAGCCAAGTGGCTCAGTTGGTTAGTTAAGAGCACAAGCTCTAAGCTACAGGGTCACCAGTTTGATTCCCACACGGGCCAGTGAGCTGCGCCCAAGCTGAGCTGCCAACAGGTGACAGGATGGCTCAGCTTGTGAGAGCACGTGCTCCTAACAACAAGGTTGCCAGTTCGATTCCCGCGTGGGATGGTGGGCTGCACACCGCCCCCCCTCCCCCCAACTAAGATTGATCATAGCACCTTGAGCTGAGTGGCCGCTGCTGGATGGCGACTAGACTTGGAGCTGAGCTAGCTGCGCCCTCCACAACTAAGATTGAAGGACAACAACTTGGCTGTTCCCCCTTCTCCAATTCCCCAATAAAATCTTAAAATAAAAAAGAAGAAGTGATTGGAAAAGAAGAAGACGACCTAAATGAGTTAGGAGGCATTGTCTTGTAGTGAGAATAGAATTAGGTAAGGCTTGCCAAGGCACTAGAATTCCTGCCTTCAGACAATATTTTTTAATTGAATGAAGTGAATAAACAAATTATGGAAAAGAAAACATTAGCTCTTGGTTGCCATATATGAAAGGCACAATACTAATATATTATTATCTATCACGTATGCTTTACTGGCCTTTACAATTCAGGAAATACTTCTCCAAATGGACGCTTCTGAAGCTTGCCCAGTGCAGACTATTACTTAGCACTGTTTGTTTACTGAAGAAATATATCTGTAGTGCCTTATGGACCAGCTCTAGTCTAAGCTCTTTACAGTCATACACTCATTTAACCCTTAGGATTAACCCTCTGAGATAGGTTAACCATTTTATAGATGACGAAACTGAAGCACAAGAACATTAAATAACTCCCCCAAGGTCACATAGCTAGTCATTTGCAGGGTTCGGATTTGAACGCAGGCTCCAGTGTGTGTGCTTTCGACTATGTTCTGCTATCTTTATGAATACATTTGAAATTTTCCTTCTAATAGTAACTCAGTTATTTGTTGCTATAGTTAATATGTATTTAAAGACACAGAGTAATGAAGAGAAAGCTGTTCATTTCCAAAGAGAGTAGTATTTACATTTCAGAAAAACGTTTCATAAAAATATTTCAAAAGAACATGGCACTTAGACGGATCTAGACTTTATGCTGTTTTTTTCTGGAATAGTTCATTTCCTAAAGGTTCTGAGGTTGCCAGGATTTTGCTGTTCTTACGCTAGTATTTCTGTAGGCATTGTTTATTTTCGTTTGATATGTAGAAATTTACTCTTTCTAATGTTGCCATTTATCAGGATCCTGTTTTGCTCCATTTTTAGTTCTCATACATGTGTGTGATTTTATAGTCGTTCTGATAGTTTCTTCATCAGTTAATTTTTCTTAGAATCATTTTGTTGCTGCTTTATAAATCTGAATGACAGGTAACATGCTGTGTGTGGCCTTTCTGTTCCTTGAATGTCTGTTTTTGTGACTGTACATATCTCCCTGATTCGTCATCCTCCATATAGAATTGTGCCTCTAATGCCAAAATTTTGAATGGTTTGACAGTTTCTGGTGTTTTAATCTATTTTTTTGAAAAGTTTCTCTTCTAATGGTTTCCAGGCCAAAATTAGTAAAATATACTATTTTGCTGCCTTTCATGGTGAATATGAACATCTGTTTTAATGTTACCTAGAAAATTTTTATGACTTTTTTTCCCTCATAGCTTTTTGTCTAACAAATATCAACAGGTCCCCAAATAAGTTGACTGAACAATTTTCTTTCTATTATTGTGTTCAACAGCTGGGTATGATACTTACTAGTATGTTTTAAAAACTGTCATTATTTTGTGTGCACATACACGACTGTGGCATCATTTGACGTTTTGTGATGAAACGCAGCTGCCAACGCAGCCATCCCTTGCTCCATCTGTCTCCGCCACCCACCCATCTCTCTGTCCAGAAAAACCACTCTTAGATCTCTGAAACCTCAGTGATTCTAGCGTGTAAACCAGCAGCCCGTATTTACCTTATTATGATGATACACGTATTGCTCACTGCTGAGTCAAGTAGTATAAATCATCATTTACTTGGTAACAGAATTTTTCCTGTCGTTGTCTACATACCAGATAACTCCAAATCTGAGATCGAACTGTAAAACTTTATACTTCGCCAAATGTATAAAATCCATCATTTCAGCTCTCCCTCCCGCACCCCTGGGGCCTCCCTCCTGGAGCCCTCATCTCCAGGTTCCAGCGCAGACTGGTTGCACAGCTGCGGCCCTGGGACCCGTGGGCACCACCCCCTGAGAATTCCCCTTTGTTTTGTCCTGTTCATTCACTGTTGCTTGGCTCTTACATTGTCTTCTTTCTTGATTATTCCTTCATGTTGGAGGATGCCATCCTCAGGCAATTCCCAAGAAAGAGTACATGGAAGTAATTTAAAAAAATATCTTTTGTGTTGGAACTTTGTTTTACTTCTATACTTGATTGCTGATTTGGCTGGTTTTAGAATTTCGCTTTTCCTAAGACTTTGTTCGACTGCCTTCTAAGATGCAATATAGCTTTTCAGAGGCCAAGTGTTGTTCAACCTGCCATCGTGTTCTTACGAACGTGGCCTGTTTCTTCCCTCTGGAAGCTTTTAGATTCTGTTTTTCTATAGTGTCCCAAAGGTCTTGATGTGGGAAATATAATTTCATTCTTTTAATCAGACATTCTGTTCTGATCTGGCCACTTACATTTCACATTCTTCCATTCTCAGGACAACCTTTACTAGTATTATTCCTTTGGTGACTGTCTCTTTTCCACTATCTCTGTTTTTCTCGAAATCCTGTTGTTTGGATATTGGAACTCTTGGATTGAAACCTAACCTAATTTTCTTAGGTTCCCCCCGCCCCTTATTTTATGTTATTTTTTATTGTACTTTCTGAGAGATTCCCACTCTCCTGAATTTTGAGTTTGAAATGTTCTTTTGCCCCTTGCATTGTCTCTTTGCCTCCAGGCCCCCCTTGAGTTTGTATTAGGCTCTGTTTGTCCTCCCTGAAAGCCCCCTCACAGTCTGCGAGTCCTGTGTCTGTCATTTAGTTAAGAATGAGGCGGCTTGTCAGAGGTGGTTAGAAGGTTGTAAGGGGGATGGGACTTTCTGCGTAGTGGGTTTTCTTATAGAAAGTTGAAGCTGTAAGCCACTTTGGGGGTGGGGAGGATACCCAGGCTTCTTCCATCTTGTAGCTCCATCGTTTATCAGATCAGCCACCTCTGCAGCCAACCAGCAGACAGGAAGAGACAGTCGAGAGGGCACGTGATTCTTAACCTCCTCGGTGCAGAGGTGACACTGGGTACCAGTAACCGTTCCCTGTCCCCTTGCCTCTTGTATGTGGACACTTATCATGTGAGGACCTGAGTACGCTCACCGAGACAGGGTCCCTCTTTTCCATTCCCTGCAATGTACCGAGATCAACCTTTTGAGAAAACTCTTTAATGATCTCTTTTAATGAACTCCTGTACATTTCATGTTTGCTGCTCAGTGTCACTGCGGCCACTCTGATCTTTTCCTCCTCTTTTGAATATTTACCTTTCTCCATCTGTCTTCACTCAGTTCTCCATTGCTTCTCAGCTTTTGTGAGAAAACCTGGCCGTTCTTTTGCAGAAATAGCTTGTCGTCAGAAAATGCCTTTTCTTCTGCCCACCAATTTCTGTTTCTCTCTTTTCTCTGGTCACTAGAGGTTCATAGTGGCTTCTTTGATACCAGAAAGAATTTTTTTTAGAACTATTTTATTTCTAGATATGTTCTAGAAGCCCTGAGAGCCTGAAACATTAGTCTGTATGTTAAACCCTCTTTTAATTTTACGCAATGCCCCCTTTTGATCCTGAAGTGAACAGTCGTAGGTAAATAGCCAGTGTTCCTGCTCTGTCTTCTTCTAATCCAACCCAACTTACCTATGAAGTGGCTCAGTATTTGTTGTAGGCTTTGGGGCAGCATAGACTAGCTTTTTATATCAATTCTTTACTCCTCCTCCGCACCCCACCTGTTTTAAGGAAAAGTTGATTTTCATATTCTTTACGTCAATTTTGCTTCCATTGTTTCATGTGACTTTTGTTGTTTTTCATAAAAAAGAAATCAAGCTTTTGCTGTTCATGCAGGCTGGATTTTCGGCTACAAATGCATCTTAAATAGGTTGTGGATTGCACCAGCTCAAACTTTTCCACCTCCATGGTTTTTTTGTTGTTGTTTTTTAATGTTCTATTAGCTTGGCCTGCTAGCACACCTCTAATCATTTGGCCTAATAGTTGTATATGAATATTTAAAAGATAAGTATTTCTCTTCAGTATGCATGCATTGTTGAAAGTTATTGGTTGAAAATATTGGTGTCTTTACCTCCACAACATGCCTGTCTTCATGTCATTATATCACCTTCCACTTTGGTTACATCCTAAATCCAGCTCACAAAACCCTACTGGTTTCTTCCTTCAGAGCATCTCTGGCGTCCTTGCACTTTAGAGAGAGCAGGGTTTAACCAAGGGTCCCGGCACAGGGTCTGCAAGTGGCACCACACACGGCTTCTGGCGTCCCCTCCTGGCCTCGAGCTTTCCAGGAGCCATGCCTGGAGCGTGTTTTCAGAGGACAGTGATGGTTCAGGACGGGAGGAAAGGGACGCCTCTGGGTAGAGACCCAGGGTGCCGGGAGGGAAGTGTTCACCAGGGATGAGGGTGATGGAGGGCAGTCAAGGTGGGGTGAGAGGGTCGGGGGGGGGGGCGTGTGGTGTCGGGTCCCAGGAGAGGCTCTGCTGGACACATGGCGCTGAGAACCAGCAGGCGCCCACGTCTGGGCCCAGGACCCAGGGCCCAGGACAGTAATGACAGGAAGACGAGGTACATTTGACCGCAAATTTCATCAAAGAATGATGCCAGAGGTCTTGGGATTGAATAAGTCTTCAGTTCCCTTTTATGTTTTCATTTACCCCTCAGATAGCTTTTGGGTCTCTGCCGTGGGCAGAGCTCAGTACTAGACACCAGGGCAGCTACAGTGAAGAGGGGGAGCTTCACAAGCGAGCACATAACATATTCTGTTTCTTCGCCCTGGCAGACAGAGGTTACATGAACACATTAGTTGGTTGCTTGTAACAGAGCGGGTGGGCTCAGCCTTCCCAGTTCTCCTCTTCCTCACCGTCGCTTTCTGGCTCTGTCCTCAGTGCTGCCGAATGTCCCCTCCTGTTGGTTGAGGGAGATGCCCAGCTCTCAGGACGGCCAGCTGGGCATTCCCTCCCCTGGCGAGTACGAGCTGAAGCCTTACACCTCAGCCTGGAGCTCTCTTACTGTCGGGATTTCTAAATAGTCTCTCATGTTCTCTCTCTTAAGCATTTGCATAGCAAGAAAACTAACTGCCCGAGTTATTTAATGACATTTTGAATGAACTATGATTACTTTCTTTTTCTCTTTGAATGTTGAACTTTGCACGTTTCATCATTCTTGGGTAGATAGAGGGAAAACCCCCAGTGATTAATGAAGCTTACCAAAATGTGACAGTTGCTTTCAATCATGTTACTTAAGGCTATAGGAAAGAAGAAAATCATCAAATTATTAAATGTCACAACTGAAAAGTATTTTTAAGGTCTTTTACATTCTTACCCTCTCATTTTATATCCGAGGAAATGGAGGCTCACGGGTGAATGAGACATATGAGTAAAATGTGGTAAACGTTTAGCAAGCTTAGATTGTTTTGAAATTTGCACCATAGGAGCGTTCATATTTTCTGACAGTTGGTGGTAATATTACAGAAGAAAAAAAATTTTTTTTAAACCACTAAGGAATGCTGAAATATCAGCTGATCAACTGCATGGAAAAAATTAATTTTAGGCATTCTGAACACCGCATCTTTTCTGTTTAGCAAAAGAAAATGACCTTTGTGGTAGTCTGTAAGGATTGCAGGGGAGGGACGCAAATGATAGGGAACTATTGTAGAGTTACTGCGAGTCACGTAATTCATAGTGATTATAACTCAGAGCAGTCCTTGTAGATAAACAAAGCATGGAAGGGAACCAGAAAATCTGCCTTCCTGGTTAGTTAAGCATATATATCATATATATATATATATATATATGTATTTTTTACATATATTATATATATATATATATAATATATGTAAAAAAATTTGATATTCCTGATCTGTAAATAGGGATACAGACAATCCAACAGAAAAATTTACAAGACTGTGACTAATTGACAGAAGAGAAAATGCACATTGTCAAAAAAAAAAAAAAAAATATATATATATATACAAAAAAACCCCCATTAAACTGATGCTCTGTACCAGTAGGCAGGATGTACAAATCAAAATAACAGTGAGAAAAAAGTTTCCACCTATCGGATGGGCAAAATGTAAAAGGATCGGGGCCCATCGGGTGCTGTGTTACAGAGAAGCAGACCCCCCCTGCGCTGTGGTGGGCGTGGGGACTGTGTGGCATTTGCAGGAAAGTTCACAACCTTTGACTTGGCAGTCTCACAGTCTATCCTATAGATATAAAAGCACCAGTATTTACATGGACAAGGATGTTTATTTTAACTTTATTATCATAGCGAGGAATTGAAATATATCTGTATGTCTAATAACAGGGAAAGGGCTGAACAAATTGCACTATATTTATACTACGCAGTATTTGACATCTATTAAAAAGAGTGCCTTGGGTTACATATATTGATTTGCAATAATCTTCATGATAGAATAATTAGAAAAGGAACAAATTTCAGAGGGGTGTTAATACTATGATCACGTTAAAATATATGTTTGCATGGCTTAGAAAAAAGATTTGGAAGGATGGGCACACACACAAATGTTAATACTGGTTATCTCAGGGGAATAGACTGGGGGAGGGTGGCAAGGAGGAAACCATTTTTTAAAAATATGTTGACCTCTGTACTTTTTCTCTTGTTAGAATAAGTTCAGAATATTAATATAAATCTATCTATCTATCTATCTATCTATCTATCATTTATTCTTTATTTAAACCCACTCTTAACCCCTGCATTATCTCATCCCCGCAATGAAGCCTGGGGTTTGCCTGTTTGCCTGTCTTTTGAAGAAGATGTGTGTCTCTGAGGAGAGGCCCCTGACTGACTTCCGCTCCCTGGCCTGTGCTGTTCTTACTACTTTCTGGCAACTTTATCTGTCCCTCTTATTTCTGTGATCCATCACTTCAGCTACTCTCTGGCCAATATACTGCTTCTTTGCTCCTTTATGTGCCATTTGTGCCAGTTCTGGTCGATAACTAGTGGGGAAACAGCACTATCCTACCATTAGTGTCCCTGTGAATTTGTGAGCTTGAACTTCGGTTGATCCTTTAAAGACAACTCTGCGGCCCTTCTGTTTTCCCTCCTTACCTCTTCTCTTGAGCAACAAGTGGCTGTGACCCCCACTCTGTAGGGAAAGTGGCAACTCCACTGAGCCTGCAAATGTCACCCCTGTCCTGTGCCAAGGCTGACGGACCACCTGTGCTGATTTGTGCTATATTTCACAATTTTTTGAAAACAAATGAAAGATGAACCTTCAGCTGTAACCTAATGTTTCCCAAGCATGTTCTGCAGAAAAGTTGCTTGGGGATGGAGTGTGGTGTTTGCCAACTTTATGACTAGTAAGTCGTTTTCTGTCCTCTGCCTGCTCCCTTTTCCTGAGTGTATATCATGTGTCCCAAGGAAAACTGAGATACGCTGACGGACACACAGAAATACGTGGGATTAAAGAGTAAAAAAAAAAAAAAAGAAAGAAAAAGGAAGTTCAGGTTGCATGATGCTCAGTAACATGACTATTAAGAATTTCTTATTTCCCCAGCCCGAGCTGAGCAGCCGCTGAGCTGCCGACATGTAGCAGGATAGCTCAGCTTAAAAAAAAAAAAAAAAAAGAATTTCTTATTTCCTGTCAGTTTGTGTGTTCTGTACATTTTGACGATGGAAATGATTTGTAAAAAATGAAACTTGTTATGACTAATGATACTTTAGAAGAAATAAGCTATTTTGTAAATAAGCATAGTAGAGTTCTAGGGTGCTAACATTTCTGTAGTAATGAAAGGTTATCATGTTACGTTATTTCAAGGTTTTCTTAGGACTGGCCTGGATGTCTGTTGCTTGAGTTATGTTTCCCTCCCTCTTTTCCAGCGGCAGCCGATTAGGAGGCCTGGCTACAGTGTTGTGCTTCTTTTTCAATCATGGAGAGGTAGGTAGTCAACAAGTATTTCCTTTCAAAACCTGGAGGGGGTTTTCCTTCTAGAAATACAAGTTTCTTCTTTAGATAATCAATTTTTTCCCCCCCGATTTAGGAGATTTTACTTTCAGAATCACAGGTTTCTTTTTAAAATTTAATTTCTTTAAAATCTACAGTAGCATTCTTTAAATGTTTGATCTTACTTTGATTCAAATTTTAAACACCAGCATTTAAGTTAACTTTTCATGATCATAATATATTTTGTGTGACATATCTCTTAGTAATTTGAAGAAATAGTGGGTCTATATCAATTCTTCATATAATTTAAAACTGAAAGTTCACGTTTTAGCTATAATAGACATAAGCTAGCCATGGATATAGTTAACTTGTATGGGAATAACTTTTTGGTATAGCAGCTCTATCGTATGTTTCTATTTTAATGTATTCATATTAAACTTTGATACACTGTTAAGTGTTCTTTATAGAATATTGTATTATAGTTAATAAATGTGCACGTACCAAAGGGTTTTCTAAAGAGAATAGCTTTGTAAAGAGCATAAACTCTGGGTCCAGGATGCCTGTGTTCAAATCCTGGCTCTACCATTTAGTGGCTGTGTGACCTGGGCAAGTCATTTAATCTTCCTTGCCTTAGCTTCCCCTTTGTAAGTGGATATAATGATGTTACCCATCTCATAGGACTATTGGGGACATTAAATGAATTCACCTGTGTAAAGTGCCTGGAACAATGTTTGACACATAGTAACTGCTATCTAATTCTTAGTTTGTATTATTGTTTTGTTGTTATTATTATTAAACTTAGTTTAGGTGAAATTCTAATATAAATTAAAGGTGCCAGTGAAACCCTTCACTAAATTAATCAGAGTTGCAAATGAATTTTTAGTAACATCTCTGTTCAGTTTTCTTTCATGGTAAGTAAGTTTTGTACGGGGGAAGAAGACTGGTCCTCTGGCCTTGTGAGTTTACACACTAAGTGTCTGCAGTGTTTGAATATGCAGCTGTTACAAAGCTCTATATAGGAGCCTCATACTAAAACTTAACAGTAGCGTCAAGGTTGAACTTTTTTATTCAGCAGGTTACTAATAGATACTGAACTAATACATGCTTACTATGTAGAATCACAGAAATTTAAAGCGAGAGTGGCCTTACAGATTAGAGCACGTGACAAATAATTGCAGTATAACATCAATTAATTGGGTTGGTCTGAATTTTGAGAAAAAAAGAAAACGGAGCTGTTCGGCTCTTCTTGTCTGTGGGCGCCGCCTGGTGCCATCGCGTGGACCATCAGGCATCTGGAAGCACAGATTCTGTGAGAAGGACCTGAGAAATAGGAACTCACCGCTCCACGGTGGAGGGAGGCGCATGCAGTGTTCGCCTAGAATGTGGGAGGGAAGGGCTTGTTGAAAACCTTGAAGCCAAGGCAGAGTTTTAACCACTGTTGACACAGAAAGCTCTGCTGTGCCATCCTTAGTGTTAGAGGTTGTGGACTCCTGACCTTAACATTTGTCTTAGAATTTTGATACTCATGGAGTACGAACATCATTCCTTACAAAGTCTTTTTGGTATTTTAACAATGCAATTCAGACTATTCAGTTTATTTTTCAGGTTGATAGCTCTTTTGGATATTTTTCATTTACTCAGTATATCTAAACGTGCTTAGACATCACTTTCTACTTAGGAAAAGGTTAACTAAGTGTGATTAGAATTAGAATTGCAGTTTTACCAAAATAGTCAAGTAGATAACTGTACTTACGGAGCATGAATTGCAGTTTGGGTAAAAGAATGATGAGAACTCAAATAACTCAAAACTATTTTATTATAATATTGTATTTATTTTGTTTTTCAGATTATGAGGTTTTCAGACCCTGTTTTTTTCTGACTTTTAAAAATGTTGCCTAGAGTATCTAATTTCTCTGTGGGGGAGCATTTTCTCTGGTAGCACCTATTGATGCATTTAGTGAATTTTTCTACAGTGTCACAGTGTTTTGCTGACTGGAATTGCTGGTGGCTTACTAATTGGTACTCTTCTTTCAAAGAAGAGCTATTTTAATCATGTGAGTGAGTGACTTATGGGGCAGAAAATAGTTGTGAATTGTTACTTGCTTTTAAGTTCTATTTCCATGATTTAGTTTGCTCTCTACTTGAGCCTAAGATAGTATATGACACACTTTTAAAAATATTCTTTATCTCAGATGGTTTTACAAGGAAAAATTTTTGCTTGAACAAAAGAACTATAAAATGTGTAGTATAAAAGGATTAATTAAATTATTTAAAATAAATTTAAAACCTTCAAATTATTTAAAATAAATTTAAAACCTTCAAATCTGAAATGTGCAAATGCAATACAGGAGCTATTCATTGCTCATAATAACGATTGACAATATTGAGGTTATACATTTCATAATAAAATTATGCAGATATTTTCACTTATCTAGGTTTTTTATTAAATGTCGATTCTGTCCCTATTGAAAATTGTTAAGATGAAAGCTAACAGTTTTGCTCTGACTTTAAAATGTTTCTTATAATAAGATAGGATGTTTGCAGCATGATTGATCTGCAGGATTTTTAGCATGCTGATTGAAAAGCATTTAGATGAATATATTAAAAAACTAGATATAGTTTTTTTTCCCAATTCTGACTGTTAAAAACTCATTATACAAGTGTGTGAAATAGGTTTGTTTTGCTTTTTCATGATGAGATTAAAAACTTATTACCAAGCCTGACTGATGGTGTTTTATAGAAAACACGTTCACAGATATAAAGATATGCACATATGAAGAGGAAAATCCCTTTCTTTTTTTTATTTTGAAACCAAAGTAATTCAAAGTATATAAAAGAATTGCTTTAGGGGCATATCTAATTAACCTTTTTTTGTTACCCATAACATGTTTCTGACCTATATTAGTTTCTTAAATACTTTTGAACTGAACTAAGATGAAAAATATAAATGTACATATTGCTAATTACTTACTGACATAGTTATGTCATTTATATAAGGTTTGGAAAGGAATTCTCAGAACACTTTGAAAACAGTCTCATTAATCCTTATAATATCCTGGTATGGTCAATAAGTAGTGAATAATAATAATCTAATATGCATTAAAATGGAACTCAAAGGTTAGGTGTTTGGCTCAAGATTGCTAAGCAAGGAAAGCATTCTAAATTTTCCAACTAGCCAGTAATCTAACTTCTGTCAAAACAGAATTCTTAGATAGGCGACTAGGTTTTCAGTGACAACACCACAATTTACCTTTTACAACTGAAAAGTCCAGACATCTTTGCTTGCCAATTTGTGGGATTTTTTTTTTCTTTCCCTTTTTCTCTTTCTCCCTCCTTCCCTCCCTCCTATTATTCCATCTCTTTCTAGTGATGGAAAGCCAGGACATTTATTCTGCATCTTCTGTTTATTCAACTCAATTAAAGCAATGTATACCGAGGGCCTACTCTATGCCTGGTGCTTGTAGGTGCTGGGCATGTGTCTGTTGTTAAAATAAAGATTCCCCGTTCTTGTGGATAATCATGTGATGGTGGGACGATCTTTTGCTTGAGTTGGGAGAATACTGGCTTACTTGGGGAGTAGCACTGGGGCCTTGTGACAAGAGCAGAGAGTGGAAGGGATAAGGCCACACAGTCACTAGCAGGGGGTAGGGTGTGGAAGGAGAGCATTCTGTAGCCCTGTCGGTTATTGTAAGGTTTACTGGGAGCAGATGGGAAGGCCACTGGAGGGTTACATGCATAACAGTGACATGATTTAAATATTTTTTACATCAATTTAGAAAATAGTATTAGTGCAAGATGTATTATTTATTTAGGCTATTGAGTGGTATGCTTACGGATTTGTGAATTAATATTAAACTTAACATTAACGCTGAAAGTCTGAAATAAAAGAGCGTGTGCTGATCTTTTTGGGAATGAATCTGTGGCTGTGGATTTGAGAATCGCCCCATAATGGAGCAGAAAACTCGCCTGCAGGGTCCTTCCTGACTGGGTCCCTGCTGGAGCTCACCATTGCCCATGCCGCTTTCTTTGTTTCTGTCCTGTTGTCCTTCCCTCTAGTTCTCAGGAAAGACCATTCCTTTTCCTTCCTCAGGGCCTTTGCACGTACTGCTTCCTGTGCCTTGCATACTTTTCCTTTATCTCCTAACCAGTGTCCAGTTAACT
>NW_017731594.1:2329288-2330612 GCF_001890085.2 Hipposideros armiger
TTATGGACAGTTTTGCTGAAATTCATGCAAAAGAAGACAAACTGTAGTCAATTTACACAACCAATTTAAGTGAAATGTTTTTAATTTTGGCAGAATGTTTTCTAGCTGGTGCTTTCCCCACGTTTCTTTTAGGCTATAGTTGAGGTTTTTTGGTACTCGGTTGTTGACAATTCATGATGTTAATATCTCACACTATCTTATGCCATATGTGTCTCCCTCTCAGTAATGGTTCTCACTTCCCAGTTTTGCTGTTGATGGAAAACCTAGTAGCTTGTTTTATACCACACCATTTCAATTTATGTGTGGGGAAAAAAAACCTTCTCTTTGTACTTATAAGTAGCTTTCACTTGGTATGTCTTACTTAACAAATGTAGCAAATACACCATAACTGTGATTTTTTTTTCCAGTGTACCCGTGTGATGTGGACACCCCCTCTGCGAGAAAGCTTCTCATATCCATTCCTTGTTCTTCAGATGTTGCTTGTGACTCATATTCTCAGGTAACTTGGACTCATCCTTGGTGGTGGTTGTCAGTTTGTTTTGCATTGAATAACAAGCTAGAATTTTTAAGCTTCCATAATATAATCAATATAATAAAATAATTTAGATGATGCTGATGCTAGGTTGAATTCATAAAGGTATTTTAAGAGTATAATTTCAAACTATTCACTACCAAAAACATTTTCCTAATTTCCTTCTAGTCTTCTTCCTCTTTCTTGGTCGTCTGCACATGTTGCTTGAAGAGCATCAAATCTGCATCTGCTTCTTCTGCCATCGCCACTTTCCCAGGTCATTTTCTGCCGCCACCACAGTCTCCCAAAAGTAGGCAAAAGGCAGGGGAAAAGCAGGTGGCAATAGAGTGTACCCTATACGAAAGACAAAGTCCTTCACAGCAGAGAACAGTTCGTAGAATAGCTGTGGCCAGGTACATTAACACATGTACTTCTTTGTCCTGTGTTTGTTTAGCATCCCTGAGAATCAGATGTTAGGGGTAGACATTTTCCTGCTGAAAATTCGGGATTAGACTGGCTGTCCATGTTTGCCTGGCCTTCAGCAAGAGACCCAGCAGAGACCTGGAACCACGCAAGTGGGAAGAGAGGAGGGCCACGAATGGTTGGCTCCCCTTTCTGTTGACAAGTACTGAGTTTAGAGGGGTGCTGCGTTCCTTCAGGGGGTAAAAAAATCAAACAAAATGGCGCCTATGAAAAAGAAGAAAGTGTGACAAGAACCTGAAGATGACTCAGACTAAGAAACCCTGCCAGCGATCTGAAGAATTCCGGGGACCCTGGTTGAAGTCTGTTCCACCAAACACGGGGTGCTCTGAT
>NW_017731594.1:2335652-2343093 GCF_001890085.2 Hipposideros armiger
AAATAAAATTAATTTGAAACAAAAATAGAGATAATCTTTTCTTCATTCTTACAGCTATTCATTGTATATATAGTTTTTATTTTTAACTTAGCTTCTTTTTAAATTTCAGATTGCATCATTATTCACAGTACATGTTGTGGGGTACATTGATATATGCAAACTACGGAAGATCATTTATATACACATGGTAATGGTTTTTAAATTTGTTATTTTTCCCCATTGAGTTTGACCTTAAAACCAACTCCTGATTAGTATTTGATTTGTTTTTGGTTGAAACTGGTCGTAACATGATTCCATAATTAAAACAAATGTCATTCAAAAACTGTGATATAATTAACATAGGCCGCCCAGACAATTTTTATTTGGCTCGTGTTATCTCAGTGAGGCTGTGCTTGACTTACACGTTATCATTAGAAGAGAGCATTCATGAAAGAGAAAATGGAATGGCATATTATCCAGGAGCCTTCTGTTAGAATGACGTGGAATGTTTATATACTGAGCACCAACTGCCCAGGCATGTGGGACGTACCGGTGAGCACAGCTACACATGTCGATTGCATTCTAGACAGAGGACAATGATAACTACAGTAAGTGGGTAAACAGTACGGTATGTTGGAAGGCCATAGGACTATAGAGAAAAAGGAAAGAAAGAGTCATGGTACCCCTGGGAGATGAGCAGTGCCAGCGCTGGGGGGAGGTTGAGGTGTCAAATGCGGCTGTCTGGGCAGGTCTCACGGAGGCGGGGAGTGGAGCAGCGACTGGAAGGAGGGAGCGAGTTAGCTAAGTAGGTATCACGGTGAAGGTGAAGAAGATTCTAAGTTGGTGGAACAGCTAGAGCAAAGGTCCTAAGGCTGGATGGTTAATTTTGATGAGGGCTTATGCTTTAAAAGCATTTTGTCTTCTCTTTCTCATTAGTTCTTATAATTTTGATGCTTTTTCCCCCTATAATTTTAATGTTATTATGATATGCCAGTATAATTTTTCATCCTCTAATAATTGATACATATAAAAGGACATTTATAATATATAGGGAAGTTAGGAACAAAGTTATAAAATGAACACCATGAACTTTCCCTCCAGCTGAAACACGGGACTGTCGTTACTTTGAACAAGCCCCTGGGTGCCCTGAACACATCCCCTTACGTCTCCTAGCGAGAGCCCCTGTCCTGGCTTTTTAAATTATAATTCACTTGCTTTTCTTTGTGACTTTGCCATGTGTTCCTAAATAGTATATTTTTATTATTAAATATTAGTCCTCTTTTTAGGGTTTGTAAAAATGGTATCCTTTTATGAGACTTACGGTTTTACTCAGGTTTCTGAGATTTGTATATAACTAGAGTTTAGATGTTTTCTTTGCTTTATATTTCCATTGTATAAATAAAGCACAGTTTATCTGTTTTCTTGTTGAAACGCATTTAGATCTTTTCTTATTTTTGTTTCTTTTATGGATAATGCTGTGCATTCTTACACATACCCCGGGGGTGTATGCATTAAGTTTCTCTAGGATGTTTGCCTGGTAGACTTTCTGGGTGGTAAATTATACACGTGTTCAATTTCACCATTTAATACTGCAGCATTTTTCAAAAGTGATTAGACTACTTCAAATAGTAATGTATAACAGTTCATGTTTTTCTATATTCTTTTATATTTTGTCACTCTGGTAAGTATACAATGGTACCTTATGGTCTGAATTTGTATTTTCTCTCACTCAATAAAGCTGAACATCTTTTGGTTTGTTTATGGACTCTGTATTTCCTTTCTCTGTGACATTCCTATTTATATCTTTTACCAATTTTTCTCTTATGCCCAAGAGAAAATGGCATCTGTTTTATGCACTGCAGAATAACCCACTTTTTTCATTATTTATTTTTATGCTTGAATTGGTCCTGATTTGGTCCCTGTTTACAAATTCCTATAGTTACATAAAGGAAAAAAAATACATAGAATTGTCTCCAAACAAGATTTCCCCCCACTTTTTTATCATGGTAAACTTCATAACATAAAATTTACCACCCTAATCCTTTTAAGTGTACATTACATATCAGTGGTATTAAGAACATTCATATTGTTGAGTAACCATCACCACCATCTGTCTCCATAACTCTTTTCATCTTGTGAAATTGAAACACCATNCAGCACGGCCCCGCCTTCACTTGCTCCTCTATGTTTGTCACCTACCTGTGCAGGACCCGGCTCTTCTCCCACATCCTCCACAGACCCCCCTCAGCTGCTCCGCCCAGATTCTGAGTTCTTGCAGCACCTCTCTGCCCAGCCCTTAGCACTTAGAATGTGCTGGCCGGTGATGTCTTTTCATTAACATCCTCTGTCTCCAGATGAGTCTGTTGAATGGAGCGTTAAATGTGTTTGATTATGAATTCACCAAATTGTAGTTTGAAAAAATTCAGTGGATATGCTAACCCAGATGCCCTCCCTCTCTTAGTCTGGCTTTGTTGGTTTCATGGAAAATTGTTGTAATTGAGTGTCAGAAGGTGTTGTTTCTGACCCACTGGTTCCCTTTACGCCTGGTTTATGTCGTAACCACATTATGTTTAGAGATTCTAAGTTGCAGCAGTTTGGAGCCATGCTAGAATATGTGGTGCTTAAACTAATTCACTGGTCTTTATTTGTCTTCTCAAGGGCTACAAAACTTTACAGAGGAAGCCTCATCGCACTCTGCGCTTCCAATGTGTTTTTCATGCTTCCCTGGCAGTTTGCGCAGTTTGTGCTTCTTACTCAGGTAAGGGGCTTTGGTATATTTCAACTTTATTAAGTTTCGTGTGTTTAATTATGTGAACTCATTTGTACAAAGTTATAGAGCTGACAGGTTATATGATTCTGAGTCCTAAAATTTTTTTAAAATTAATACTTTTAAATAAAGTTCAGGGTAGGGAAATATGTAAAATTTATTTATTAATGGGTATTAATGATTTATATACTAGTACAATGCGTTTATGAACTCACTTTTATAAGAATGCTTTTATTTTTGTTATTCGATATTTGTTAGTGTGCTTGAAGAGGACTGGTAAGTCCTTAAGTAAAGTGTATTTCGTTTATGAATGATGCTGTACGTTCTTACGCCTAGGAAAACTACACATAGGACAACAGGATAAATAGCGGAACAGTTCAGACGTTATGTAACTCCCCTCCAGTCTGTAGTCGATGTGTCCGTCTTCCGTGCACTCTTGTCTCCCCTTCTCTTCAGAGGTGAAGCCAGGTGAAGCCAGCTTGTTGAGAGAGGGAGCAGACTGCCTCTCCCTGCCCTCCCCACTGCTTGTACTTCTTAATATGCTGGCCATATTCATATTCACATTCAGCAGTTGAAGAGCTGCTTTTCAATGTTCTTTGAGAAGTCTTGCCTGAGAAATGAAGTCAGAGCTGGATGTGAATCCTAACTATTCACTAGTTTCTTGACTTGGACAAACCGCTTAACTTTTCTTAGTTTCAGTTTCCTCGTTTGTGAAGTATAGAAATTTAAGAACCTACTTTATTGGTCGTGGTTAGGATCGGATGAGGTAATGTATAGAAGACGCTTAACACGTTACCTGGTACTTAACAAAATGTCAGGAGGGGAGCTGGGTGAATAAGGTGAAGGGATTGAGAAGTACAAATTGGTAGTTACAAAATTACAAAATGGTCATGGAGACGTAAAGTACAGCATAGGGNCTATTAAGACACACACCTCCCTGTCTTCTGGGAACTAAGTGAGCCTTTTCTCAGTGCCATCTGGATTTCCCATCCCTGCTCCATCAACATCCTGGTTGGTAGAAGCCTCACATTGTCTACCAGGGAAGCCCAGTGCCCAGCATGTATCAGAATTCCAGACTCCCGGAAGGAATGTCGGTGTTCAGCATAAAGCACACTGTTCGTGCAGGAGGGACCGTGAGCCACTACTGTCATTTAGGGTGGCGGGCGCCTTCCAAAACCCAAGCTCCAGGACGCCAGCTGAGGGCCAGCCTTGTAGGCTGACCTACTCTGTGAACTCTGATGTGAACATCAGGTGTGTCCCACCTTTCCCCACCTGCCACCCCTTCTTGGAGCTTCCATAAATGTGGGCACCACCACCTCCCCGTTGGTGGTAGATTCGGCCGTAGATTCGTGGAGCGCTTGGGCTCTCGGGGCCACCAGCACGTGTGTGCAGCTTTCCAGTCCACCAGGGATGTGAGAACTTACCTACCCCTCATTGGTTGTCTCATTTCCAGAATCTCAACATTTCTAGCTAGTCTGCCAGTCTGCTGTTCACTGCACCGGCATTGCAACCTTAGGCTGGCAGAGCTGTGAGCTTTCGCCTGGCATTTCCTAACTGAGTTTGCTACTTTTACTGATAATGCCCCTGAGCACAGATGTTTTTGCTCTCTGCTCCCAAACACGTCAGCTTCCTCCAGTAGCAAATGTTCTGCCTTTCCTGGCCAGCGCCGCCCTGGGAAAACTGCGTCTGCCGAGTTGTGGAGGTGGTGGTGCTGCTGATGGTGGTGGCCTGGGCAAGACCCCCAGATTCCTGCCCAGAGGGTGTCAGTACTTTTTAAGAATGAATGCATCTCAAATTGTTTTACTTTCGGTCAATTTCTAGAACGTGATATGATTGTTTTTGACAGTTTTGTCCAATTTTATACTTGTTAGTGGGGAGGGTATTTGCCACTTTCTTCCTCTGCCATACCTGAAAACCCCCATACTCACTGATTTTTGAGTATTGATTTCACCTATATTTCTTAGATAACCATCACTTGCTCATGATGTTACTATTCTTTCTATATATTATTGGATTGGTTGGCTACTGTTTTTAAGGATTTTTGATCCCTATATTCATGAGGGATACTGATCTGTAGTTTTATTTTCTTGTAATATTTTTGTCAGTTTTGGTTTGAAGGTAATATTAACATCCTAAAATTAGTGGGAAGCATTCAAGCTCATATTTCCAAAGAGAATTTGTGCAGAATTGGCATTATTTCTTCCTTAAATGTTTGGTGGAATTCGACAGTGAAACCCTCAAGGCCTGGAGTTTTCTTTATGGGAGGATTTTCAACTATGAATCCACTTTCTTTAGGAAGCTCTTGGTAGTTTATGTCTTTGGAGGACACTTACGTATTTCATAAGTGTCATCAAATGGATCGTGTTTCTTTTTTTTTTAATTGTAGAATTCAGTTAGTGAAAATTCTTATTGAAATTTTTACATATATGTGAAATGGTCTTGTATGTTTTTATTTAAATTTCCTCATATGGATTTGGAATTAATATTATATTAGTCTCCTATAAAGAGCTGTTTTTGTTTTCTGTTTTCCTACTTTCTGTTAATTGTATTAATATTTTCAAAGAACCACCTTTTTATAAGTCCATTTTGGTTTTGTTGTATTTCTGTTTGTCACCAAATCCTGTCGTCCTCATTTCCTTCCTTCTCTTTTCTTGAAGCTTTTTCTGGAGCTTTTTCTGGTGCTTGAGTGAAAGTGCTTGGCTCTTTTGTTTTCAGCCTTTTATTTTCTGATAAATGCATTGAAATCTATAAATTTCCCTATAAGTAGTACTTTTTTGTGTCTTACAAATTAACTATTTTATGATTTTCTCTTTAANTGACGTGAGTGTAACTTAGTCATAGGAATGAGCAGTGAGCATGCGGAGACGCTGTGTTTTCAACAATGGCAAAAGTAATCGCTAACTGAGTGGCTGTGCTTTGAGATTTCTGATAGTTCTTACAGGCCCTGAATTCCATTTATAATTAGGAAAGGTGAAGAGGCACTCAGGTCTCTAGTTTATGTGTGTACACAGGCAACCTGCTATTACACAGGTTAAAGTACACGGCTGTTGGGACCCTGTGCAGGGAAGCCATTGAATGGAAGATCACGTGCGGTAAAATATAATCTAAGCACATTTTGCAGGGTATTTCTCCTCCTTTAGTTGTGCACCTACAGTGTATCAGGTTTCCTACTAGATACACCTACGAGGTGAATCTTAGATATGAATTTTGCATTTCATATATATTTCATATATTTTGGTATATAAAAATAAATGATGCCAACAGTTACAGAATATAGCATGTTTTTGCATTTTTAACTAAACAAACATTTGCCTATTTTGATACATAGTTATCACTTTGAAACCTGAATCTTATCACATTTTGTGTTTCCAGCTATTCAGAAACTTCCGGAAAGACTTAATGTGGGATCATATATTTATGTTTTGATCTTTAACCATATTTTTGCCAACTTTGAAGTAGATTTAGATCCCTATAGGTACTGTATTTTGGGAGTCTACTTACCATAAGATTTGAGAGAGGAGAACTATTTAGTTGATCCATTAAAAACTCATTTGTAGTCTATTCTAAGAGTTAATATTTAACTTAAGGAGAACTCATAAAATTCTGAAATTATTTTATACTTCTTGGTTCTTAGGTAAATCAGAGAAGTGTAAAATCAGCCATAAAAATTTATATATGGTGATTCTGTTTTAAACTTTACAAAGTCACTAACTGACCTAATCTATTTCAGTTAAAGTGAGGCTATTTCTTGAAGTCACTGAACTTGTGGTGATCGTGTGGTGAACTTTGTGGACCATCGACAATGTACTGAATTTTAGTTTCTTGAGAGTCTTATTATTTAGAAGTACTTTTTGATACTTGAATTTATGTCTATAAGTAGTAACTATATGCTATGTTATTTTTCTCCATGCAGGGTATACTGGCAATGAAACCACATTTCTTGAAAATAAATGTATCTGAACTTAGTTTATGGGTAAGAATCAATCTATTTGAATGCATACGTTTTTCCTTCTCTAAAATATGTTATTGGTTTCATGTTTTACTTTGAAAGAAATGATCTATGGAATGCAGGGCATTTAACAGTTTTATAACATATTAGGGCTCAGTTTTAATGTGCCAAATTGCCCTTTCATGAAGCAAGTTAAGGTTAATATTTGATAGATAGTTAAAGAATTCCACTTTTATTTATTTTCCATGCTTTTTTCCCTAAGGAGCTGTGCATGTGTAAGAAACTGTTAGTAGAAGGGGATTTTAACTAATTGCTTTATAAATCTTTTATAAGATATATTAATTTTGATAATAAGATTATGTGTTTATATTTTTGTTTTTAGTGATACTCCCTTGATTTTGGAGTAACTATTTATTTTAACTTAGGTGCAGTTTTTAGCATCTTTTTCTTGGGTATGGAGATTTATTTCAAGTGCGATTAAAGTATTTATTTTTTTATTCCTAGACTATGTCTGTGGAATGGATATATGAAACATCAATTTATTTATTTTTTGTTGTATTTTTCTTTTGTAGGTTATCCAGGGATGTTTTTGGTTATTTGGAACTGTCGTACTCAAGTACTTGACATCTAAAATCTTTGGCATTGCAGATGATGTAAGTGCATTTTGTTTAAACTGGAAAGACTTGAAAAGAATCAAACAGGCTATAAACGAATTACTTGAGTTATTAAAATACTACTACTAGGGC
>NW_017731594.1:2344333-2346901 GCF_001890085.2 Hipposideros armiger
TGGACATTTATACAGGTTTTCACACAAACAGGGAAATTTTTTGCTGAAAAATATTCAAAACAACTGGGCTGTTAAACGGGTGGTCTACAACCTGTTAAAAGATTTTGAAAGCATAAAACTGGGGTCTAAAATGTATTTATGTATTCATTTATTCAATGTGTACCTGCTACGTGCCTGGCGGTAGAATGAATCCTAGAGATACAAAACTGAATAAGACATGGTCTGGTGGGAGATAGAAACAAATCGTAGCAACTGCTACACAATGGAATGAAAGCTGTGACACACATAAGTACAGCAGGAATACACAGAGGACAGTCGGCAGCTCCTAGAAATCCGCTGTGAAGGTGAGGGCTGAAAGGCGATTGCGTCACCAGGAAACAGAGAGTGAGCAGGAAAAAAAAGGAAAGAGCCCAAGTCTTAGGTTTTTGGAATCTGTGTCCTCACGGGGGGGAAGACAAGCCCACCAAGGTACTGATTCAGGTTAAAATGACTTGTCATTTTCTAGCACAGCCTAATGTTGTATTGGGCCCCCCAAAAGTGCTACTAAAACAGTTATTTCCAAATTAGCAATAATTCAGCTGCAACTTGGTATTTCTAGAAATCTGTACTATTAATCAAGGACATCAGCTCATAAATTCTTACTCTGACATTGGTATTGGTCAGAGGAGAGTGGCCCGGCCACTCAGCATTTGACAAGCATTGCCACCCGCTCTACTCTATTAAGACACACACCTCCCTGTCTTCTGGGAACTAAGTGAGCCTTTTCTCAGTGCCATCTGGATTTCCCATCCCTGCTCCATCAACATCCTGGTTGGTAGAAGCCTCACATTGTCTACCAGGGAAGCCCAGTGCCCAGCATGTATCAGAATTCCAGACTCCCGNGTAAAAGTCTAGCACAAAATACTTTTTGCAGTTATTCAACAAAAATAATTAGATTGGTTTAGGTTGATGTGGAAAGCTCTCTGAAGCAACAGTAAAAGAAAGCAATAGTGTAGCTTATGGGGTTAAGTTTCCATTTGTGGTTTATAAAAAATAGAAGCTAGAATTTGTACATGTGAATGTCTGGAATGATACACAGGAAACTACTGATAGTGATCTTTGGGATTTTGAAGTGTGGGATAGGACATGGGCTGTTTTCACCATATATTCCCTTTTGAACAGTTTGAATTTTATCATAGGCATGTGCAGTGTTTTTCTGTTTTGTTTTATGTGCATTAATTTTATTTTTCTTGGCTTTTTCCAGGTTTCTCTTGCACTTTGTTTTGTTTTGATGTTTGGAAACGCAATGTTATTAACTTCTTATTATGCTTCGTCTTTGGTGGTCATTTGGGTAAGTGTTCTTTAAGCACATGGCTCGTGGCTGCTTTTGGAACTACTGGTTCATCAGTTTCTTTATCACTGGCTTGGGATTCGTGATGGGTTTTCCATAAGAACCATCTCAGTGTATACCTCTGTATGTGATGGAGTACTCAGGTACTCACTTCCAAAGCCGGAAAGGAACACAGCAAAGAGTAATATTGGAGAGCAGAGCACTTTGCTTCAGCCTAATTTACCCTATCGTTCTTCTTCCTCATCTTTTCTGTCACCTAAGTTTTGGTACCAGGGTTAATTTCAGAAAGATTTCTATGCTTGCTTTTTCCTCCCTTTGTAGTTTCTATCCTGTTTCTGCTCCACTCTCTAGCCCCCTGTGGCATCATCCTACAGCAGTCTCTCCTCCTGGCAGTGCTGTGACCAGAGGCCTTGGTTTTTGTAGGTTTCCCCCCCACCCCACATATTTATTTGTATAAATATTCACATACTTTGCTAAATCACTACAGATTTAGATGATCAGGAGACTGTCTTACAGAATGAGAGCAAATGGTGAAAGGTCACTTAACTCCTTCGTCACTTTTGGCAGGATGACTTTCTAAATGTAATTCTTCCTGAATTGAAGGATTTCCAGAAGTGGTTATGCCATTTTTATCAATTTGTTTCACCATTACAGTGTTTTGCAACCCTAAGAGGAAAGAAATTATTCCTTATATTTAAACTGCATGCGTTTCAGCATAGGCTCGTCTCCTGAAGACAAAAGCATATCGCACTGTATTAATTGAAATGTATTTTACTTCTTGAATAATCATTTAAGTTACTCAGATCATTGCGGCTTTCTTGATTTCTAGAACTCATTAGAAAAATTTGGCCGTCTATTTCTTTGTCCCGTTTTATAGGTATTGTTTATTTAAGATCTCATTTCCCAGAGATCTGCCTCTCCTAACCTGGACCACCCCGCTTTTCGGGTTGTGTGACGTGAGTGTAACTTAGTCATAGGAATGAGCAGTGAGCATGCGGAGACGCTGTGTTTTCAACAATGGCAAAAGTAATCGCTAACTGAGTGGCTGTGCTTTGAGATTTCTGATAGTTCTTACAGGCCCTGAATTCCATTTATAATTAGGAAAGGTGAAGAGGCACTCAGGTCTCTAGTTTATGTGTGTACACAGGCAACCTGCTATTACACAGGTTAAAGTACACGGCTGTTGGGACCCTGTGCAGGGAAGCCATTGAATGGAAGATCACGTGCGGTAAAATATA
>NW_017731594.1:2349021-2404729 GCF_001890085.2 Hipposideros armiger
TGTGAGCTTAATATTCAGATTTCATATTAACGTTTGTCTGCTTTTTCTCTTTTAGAGAGAAATATTTAACATTTCTATTAAACACTGTCAAATTATCTATTTCTTCCTACAGTGTTTTCAGTTTTTTTTTATATACTTTGAATCTATACTGTTAACTGAAAATATGTTCATGATACATATAATCTTGCTTTGCTATTCATTTTACCAGCATATAATGTCATTCATTGTTTCATAAGTTTTTTTGCTTGAATTCAATTTCATGAGACATTACAGTTGCTAGCCTAGATTTCTTTGGTTCGATCTCTCTGGTGTATCTTGTTTTCTTTTATTTTCAACTTTCCTGCATACTTCTAATTTAAGTGTGTAGAGACAATATAATATTGGATTTTTCCCCCTTTAATCCAATTTGAACATTTGTCCTTTAGTAAATTTAAGCTCTTTACATATGTGGCAGGGCAATTATCATTATTTTGGGACGTATTTTTTCCATTGTATTTGAGATTTACCAACTATTTTACTTGCTCTTTAGATTTTTTTCTCCGTTTTGTTGGACAGATAGTTTTCTTATGCTATTTTAGGCGTTATATAATCTCCCTGTTGATTTCTTAAACTTACTAGCATACATTTCTTCCCCAACGAGACAAAGTGTTTTGAAATTCTGCAGCACATTGCCACCACCCTTTCGGTCCTCCTCTCACCCTGGTCCCCTCACCTTATCTAGATATCATTTGGGATTTTAGTTATGGTTTGTTCTAGATGTAATTTCCCCCCTTTTCTTTGGTCCTTGCTTTTTTAGACAATCATGAATTGAAAAGCTTGGCAAGTGTTGTCTCATTTGTTAAATGTAAATAGTTCCACCTTAATGACTTTCGTGGGGAGTGAAAGAGGCGATCTAAGTGAGAGCACTTGGTAACGTGAAGAATGACACAGATGTTGATTATCAGTCAAAAGGTGCATGCTGACCCAAGGCCTGCCCATTTTCTACTTCTTGCAAAAGGTCTTTTCAGTTCCTTAAGTCCGCTTTTCAGAAATCTGAATTAAGGTTTCCTTTATCACACTTTGTCCCTTTATGACATATCTCTGTGTTATTAAGTCCACCTCTCCTGGTAGGCTCCAGCAAAGGACACTGTGTAGTGTATTTCGCCAGGTTTAGCACATTGAGCAGGGAAATCCCAAGGATAGCAGACTTGGGTATGTTGCTGATGGACCCTGAGCCAGGGTGTTTTTGGAGCTATCTATCACTTATCTGCAAAGGAAGGGAGAGCTGTGGAGTTGAGGGCACAGTACTTTCTGCTTTAACAAAAGCTCTTTTTTGTGGGAACAGTGAGTTCTGTAATGGAGTGAAAACTATTTTTAGATGCCATTAAGATTAAAACGCATTATGACAATACGTGGCCTAATCTCATGGTACCTCTTTTTTTTTTTTCTTTGCTAGGCTCATATTGGCAACTTACTGACATCAAAATTCTTCAGTTACAAGGATTTTGATACTTTGTTGTATACCTGTGCGGCAGAGTTTGACTTTATGGAAAAGGAGGTAAGATGTGATTTCTAGGTGTTTTTTTTCCTTAGGTTTTTGGCTCATTCATATTTTAACAGGGTGTTCCCGTTATTTCAGACTCTTAGCTCTCTGTGTTATCTGAGTTTGAAGGAGAGGAAAATCTGGCAGCATAGAGAAAGATGTTCCTATTTATATTAGCAAAGCTCCCTGAAATATGTGATCTTTCTCATTTTAGCAATTCAGAAGCTTGCATTCACACCAGCAGTGGTTTTGTGGATGAGTAAACACAGGCATTTCAAGGTGCTTCTTCTTAGGGGCAGCATTAACTCCGTGAGGCTCAGGTTCTCCATTCCCATGCACTTTGTGGTGGTTTGTGTGAATGATCTCATTGCTTTGAAATATCACTGAGCACACGTTTTTCATTCCAACGACATTTTTCTTTCCAAAACTGTATTCAGATGTTTAGAAGGAAGCCAGAAAGTAGTTTAATGGATTGTGAGACAGAAGCCTGCAGTATTACTTAATGTTCCTGAGCAAGTGACTCTCATTCGTTGTGTCACAGCTACTATTGGGTTGTCGGAAAAGTCATGATGCATTTTTGCAACGAAAAACAGAGAAAAAATACGTCACGACTTTTCCGACAACCCAATAGTTTCCAGTAGTGTGCTACAAACAGAGTGTGAGGGCAAATGAGATACACAGGAAAGTGCTTTGATATTTTAATGATATTTTATATAAAATATTATTTTGCACAACTTTAGGAGCTAGTTTGGTTCAGTCATATATATAGAGGCTGCCCAAAAAATGTCTACACATTTTAAGGAAGGAAAACTGTATTAAAATTGTAATACCCAATATATACCGATAACAAAAGATGAATACAAGTCACTTTTGACTTCTGCAATTACAAGAGGTGCTCAAAGTGGTTCCTGTCAGTGTCCAGACACTTCTGATTATGGCAAGCTACTGCTTGAGCAGCGTTGACCAGTGTCCACTTGAATCCATTTTTTTGGCACCCCCGGTATATGTGTCTTTTTCAAAACCACCCATGTGGCCCTGGTTTGTGATGATATTATGTGTGAAACATTTTCCTTCAGAGCTATGTGTGTGTATGTATTAAACTGGCTAACAATGCTCTGTTGACACATTCACGTTCCCCCTTGACCCCCACTGGACGAGTCCCATGTCTTGAGTGGCAGACCAGTGGATGACAGCTCACCACACGGCAAACTCTCACCAACCAGGTGGCCTGAGCGGGATGTCCCGCAGATGTACCGTTTACTCCAGTGCCCTGTCCATCTCCATTCCCTGTGTCCTGGCTGATGGTTTTGACATGTAGTGGCGGAAAATGCACACGCATGGTAGTGTCGGCCCTGCTGAAAGAAACTGAGGAGGAGTATGCTGAAAGACATTAAAATGCACGTTCATAGCACATATGGACTCCTTTAAGGAAGTATAAGGGAAGTACCGGGTAAACACAGCAGAGCATTAGGGCACAGCAGAAGTTCTTAAAAGATTAATGAGGATATATGTGCCACTACAACCTCAGATTATGAACCGGCAGTTATGTGAGAGAAGAAACTGTTTATTGAGGCACAGCATGACTTCGGTCAATTTGAAGAAAATGGCAGAGCTGTTTCCAGCCTGCCGTTCCCATCCCCATGGGTCTCTTCACAGGGACTGTGCTGTAGAGACGCATTACGGTGCCAGTTCTGAGAGCACGTCCATTGTATGGTACTTGTGTGTCCATACAGTGGTGGGAAGGGAGCAATGGAACATAATGTCTTACTGACACCAAAAGGCGCGTAAGATGTATAATGGAGTGAGCAAAATGGTACGACCTTATTGACCGATAATGAACACACATAGAATAATGTGGAAGAGCAAAATTTTAACAGTGTTTTCTGGGTGGACGGATAATAACTTTTTTTGTAATTTGCATCCTCTAAATTTTCTACAGTCATCATGTATGAAGTGTATTATGCTATTAAAAGAAAATAAAAACATTATGGGGTCATTCCCTTTTAGATATAACAATGGATAGCAACAGTATTTAAAGTACAGGGACACCAAGACAGGAGCATTTTTATGACCCAAAATAGACCATGCTGGGTAGACCCATGTGTACGTTCTTAACTATGTGTGTATGGACTTAAGGTGAAATGAAGAGAATATCACAGATAAATGGATAAAGATGTATTATTTCATGAACATTATTTTAAAAATTGTATTTGGGGTGTGGAGTCATTTTGAAGCCTTGTATCACATTATACACCAGACTTCATTTCAGTAATTAATATGTTAAAAATAAATGAAGCCTGAAAAATAAATTTGAGAGACATTTCAGTGAACAGTAACTTCATTTTTTAATGAGCATGAAACCAGTGCAGAACGCATATGAGAATGATTAATAGATTTGTCGGCATGTAACTTAAAACATCTGTGCATTAAATACTGTAATTCAATTTTCAAAAAATTGAAAAACAGCTGACTAACTGGGATGATTCTTGCCATAAACATAACAAATGAAACTAGAGATTAATGTAGTTAGTATAGGAGCTTGTTTAAATGAATAAAAAAATACCAAGGATTCATCCTTCCCCCTCCATCAAAAACATCCCCATGCTCAGACACGTGCAGAGATGGGTGAAGGATGTGAGCAGCTAATCCACCGGGGAGGAAATGCTCACAGCTGATTAAAATGGGAAATTGATTCTCTCTCTTCTAGTTTTCTGCATTCTCTAGTTGTGTTTTGTGTTTTTGGGTTTTTTTGTAAAGATTTTATTAGGGAATTGGGGGAGGGGAACAGCGTTGGGGAATCAGGGAAGGGGAACAGACAAGTTGCTGTCCTTTTGTTCTTTAGTCTAGTTGTGGAGGAAGTTGCTTCACTGGCCCATGTTGGTATCGTGGTCACTGCGCTCTTCCTGGCTGAGGCAGATCAGTTGCCGGCCATTGGAAGGCCACTCATGGCGACTCACAGCAGCCCAGCTCCAGGTTGAGCTGTTGTTCACCATATTAGCTGTAGAGGGGGCAGCGTCACTGCCCCTCAAGTGGGATCCGAACCGGCAGCCCTGCTGCTCAGAGCTCATGCTCCCAAGCCAACTCTTAACCAACGTGCCACTCAGCCGGCCCTTCATTCTCTAGTTTTTATAATGAGCACATATAACTCATAACATATGCTTAGAATACAATCAAGAATTACAAAGAAATATTAAAATCAAAGAATTTGTAATTATAATAGAACATACACATGCACACACATCTCTCACTGTGGTTTGTTTCCTTTGCATTTGTTCTTGTGCATACATTCTCTCTGGCATACCTTTTGATATTGAGGAAGTTCTATAATTTTGTTTTATATTAATACTTTGCTATATTAACCTTAGTCCATTCCGTTGGTTTCCTACTTGGGGTTATATATGCTGAGCTTAGCTATTCACTTCTTGCCCCTCCCCTTTTCTCACTCATTTCTAATTTATTGTAATACTGTAGTCAGTGACATTATTTTACTTCCTGTATTCTCTTCCCCCTCTAACCCTATTTTTAACACTCCCATTGTGTCTGCAGTGTCCACACATATAACCACTCGCACTGTCCTGGCCCCTTTATTTCCCCATTATTGTCGTAGCTCAGCATTTTAAAAGCTCACTGTGAGCTCAGCTGTTTCTTGGTCGTGTGAAGCTTGCTCTCCAGTGGATTCCTAGGAAGGGTTCATTTACTGCAATAAGCCCTGAGTTTTCACATGTTCAAAATATTTTATCAGTGGCTTTTATAATGAAGGTCAGTTTAGCTAGATACAAAGTTCTTACGTATCTTGCTTGAGCATCTTACTTAAGTTGCTATACTGTCTCCTCGTCTGAAGTATTGCTGTCAAGTCTGATGCTAATCTGATTTTCTCTTTAAGATAAATATTTTTAAAATGTCTTTTAAGTAAACTTTTGGAATATTAAAATTGTTTGAATTCTTGTTAAATTTTGTTAAAAACTTTTAACCCAATTTTGACACATTGCTTTTTTTAAGGTAAACTATATCTTATAACTTTTGGTACATTTATTGTTAGTTTTTATTAGCAAATATCTAATTTTTAAAATAATAAAACAGTTTAAGTTATTGTTGCTTAAAGACATTTTAAATTTTATAAAATACATATGTATTTAAAAATATTAGTACTATGCAAATGTTTTATAAAAAGGTAAATAGGAAGATAAAAACATAAACATTCTCCTTTAGTAGGACTTCTAACACATGAAGTATGCATTTTGTGTAAGAAATTACCAGAATTACTTGTGTAATACAGAATAATAAATGAGAAAATTGGACTAATGAGAGGGAAAATCAGAAAATTCTACTTACTGTATACTTTGTAGAATTAAAATGTACCAGTATTTTTAATATGGTTAAGCTAGATTTATCTTTATAAACATGTATAAATAATACATTATTTGACTTAATAATGTGGGATTATTTTGTAAGGGAAAGTGTTGATGGTAAGCAAATCAATTGCCATTTAGATACTTTCAGGATTGCTTAAGACTGTGACCTCAAATTATTGATAGGTGGTTAGGATTGTAATGCACAGAACTTTGTTATTTAAAATTTTTCTGTAATTTATCTGTTACTAAAGAAAATGTAAAAATGTTTTTATTCGTGTGTGTGTGTGTGTGTGTGTGTGTGTGTGTGTGTGTGTGTATCATGGGATCATGGTTAAGATTTTTATACCCTAAAAGATGTGCAGGAAAAGCTCATGCGATTTAAAGTTCTTTTTGCTAACCTTATGAATATCAAGTTGGGCCTCCTGGTTAGGAAAGTAGTGTGCAAATGTGAACAGTAATCTCTCTAGTCACATTTTACACTTCCAAGTGTTTGGGGAACTGTATTTATTAGTGTTTTCAACTCAGCATTTTGGGGAAGTTTGTTTCTATGGAAATGCAACTTCATGTTTATGATGGGAGTCAGTGGTTAGATCGGACCCTAGAAGGGTGAATGTTTCTCTATTTATACTTTAAAAAATTCACTTGGTTCATTATTTGAAATGAAATTTTGTGACTTTAAAATGACGTGTTACTCTAACAGAACATCTCTGAATTCCAGACTCCACTGAGATACACGAAGACGTTGCTGCTTCCGGTGGTTCTCGTTGTGTTTCTTGCGATTGTTAGGAAGGTATGTCTGTCCCTTAGGAGCTTTCTTATAATAAAGCATTTTCTTGTTTCTACATAGCAGTTACGTATACGAGGCTCTGTGTTAACCTGACACAATATTTTGCATACATTTAGTGGAGCATATTCTGTATTTTCTTGCTAGTAGCCTTTGATGAACATTTACAAGCTTTAAAAATATTCTGCTATCTGCTAGCATAAAATAGACATAGGGAAAGGATGGCTCAAATTTTGGTAGTCATGTATTTGAAAGACATGATCAGAGACCCAGATATAGTTGTTTTTTGCCTATGTAAATTATTGCTGACTTGCTTGTAACCTTATGTAATATTTACCTAAAATATTTACTATATGCCCTCCTAAATCATTTGTGCAGTGTTCGCTAACTCCTGGATCGAGGTTATTATTAATCAAAAGAAAAAAATAGAATATTAACAATACATTATTAAACTCAGTGAAATGGTTAGCCTTCCAACTTTGCTTTGATAATGAAACTCGAAGGCCGGGGAAGTTGCAATCTTTTGCAGAGAGCAGGAGTGGTAGTCTCTTTTTTCTTTAATAGTTGGTGAACTCTGTAACTGCAGGTGCCATAAGAGACTGAATTGAGATTAATCTGTAATTGAAAAATATTGGGTTGTCGGAAAAGTCATGACGCATTTTTGCAACGAAAAACAGAAAAAAATACATCATGACTTTTCCGATAACCCAATAGATGACAGACCCTAAAAGTTTTTTGATTCGTAGCTAGTGATTTCTGTGTGAACACAGTGTCATATATTTATAGAATATCCTGTACTATGATTATCGTTCACATTTATATTTGTACTTTCCCAAAATGTCTCATATGCATTATTTCAATTGGTTATTCGACAAACTTATGAGGTATACACACACATTATTATCCCCATTTTCACAGATGCAGAATTGGAAGATCAGAGAAATTGTTACCAGGCTCAGAGCGTGTTCATTAGAAAGCAAGGGAAGAGCAAGAATCAGACTCTGAAACGTCCCCCCGCCTTGTACCATATTGGGCTTTGTACCGTATTCAGCTTTGTAGTCTCAGCCCTTTTCAAAACTAGTCAGTTTACGGATAGTCAGTGTCTGCTGTATGCCAGGCTCTGTGCTTCCTTTGCACTCTTGCATACTCTGTGTGGGTATGCACCTAGGAGGTAATAAAATACTAGATGTTGGCAGTCCAGAATGCATTAAAAAGACAGCAACCTGGATGGCTAGAGATGACGAAAATTATTAGATTGGGTTAAAGAAGCAGGGATGTTTGATTTAAAAAAAGATTCAAGTGGAAAGAGGATAATTATTTTCACATTTAAAATACTGACTATTTGGAAATAAGGTTACACTCATTTCGGCTCCTTAGAATTGTGGTCAATTCCAGGAGGCGGGACTTTTGACCAGAACTGACCTGGACTGATTAGGAATGTGTCCTAGAGTCTGGCAGCGGTTGGTTGGGCCTTCTAAGAGCTGAATTAAAACCTGTCAACATGTCATAGAGGACATCATAGTGGGGATAGGACTTCATTAGATGACCTCCCCATGACTGTTAAGTGTGGAAACACAATGGTAGCCGGCTGTGCTCCTGGGTCTCTGGGCCAGCTCTCCAGTTACCTGCGTCCAGAATCAAGGAGAGGCCTTGCCGACAGCCATGCCGTGCTGGGATTCACTGACTGTGGATCAGAAGCCGAGCAGCCAGGTTTCATGACCCAGCAGTGCTGCTTCGTTGCTGTCCTCCTCCAGGGAGATCATTGAATTCATCGGAGCCTGTAGCTCATTTACAAAATGAGGAGAATAACATCCACCTGGACAGGGTTGATGGCTAGGAGGTGTGATCAAGTACTACTCTACACATTTAAGATTTTGTGGTTGCAATTATTATTTTCTGGGTTACCTCTTATCTCCATATAAGTAAAAATTTGAAAGTTTAGAAGATGCTTCAGTTAAAATTTTGCTTTTCCTGAAACACCTCTTCTAAAGTGTTTAAAAATCTGTTTGCAGATTATTAGTGACATGTGGGGTGTCTTAACTAAACAACAGACGCATATAAGGTAAATATGCTATTGATTTTATTACTTTGTCCATTTATGAAGCAGATATTTCCAATGTGTTATTTATAGTTTTATATTATATACTCAACATTCGATAATTGATGTTTTCTGTTGTTGTCATCCCCCTTCTTTGCTTTTCTCATTTCTCGCCTGTGCAGAGCTTAGCACATCACTTCCTCATACCTCAGATCCCATCCAGCACAACCTGACAGCAGCCCTGCACATAGTCTGCACTTGTAGGGTACAGCTTTGTGCTTCTGTTTAGCAGGGCAAATAAATTATTCTGTTGATGGCTTTAGGACCAGTGGGCTCTCTTTTGAGAGAAGAGCAGGGAAGTATAAAACTGGATCCACACCTCACTTTTTACACAAAATAAATTCCAGATGGAGCAAAGATTTAAATATAGAAAAAAATGAAACCTCAAAATTAACCAAGAGACTATTTCTATGATTTTAGGGTTAGAGAGGCCTTGTAAAGTATGACATAAAACCTGTAAGCTAGGTGGAGAGATTAACAAGGTTGACCAGATAAACACTTAGGTTTGGTAAGATGCTATAAGCATTGTTCAAAGAGAAAGACAAATTTATCATGTATTTGTAATATATGACAAAGGACTGATGACCCTCATATATAAAGAACTATAAATATATAAGAAAAATGCTAAAAATCCATTAGAAAAATGAGCAAAGGACACAAACAGACAGGTGAGAGAAAAATAAGTTCTTTCCCCTCTCGCGCTCCGCTCTTGTCCTGTGACCGTCTTCCTGCCCTTGAGTATGGACGTTGTTTCCTGCCTCTGCGTTTGGCCGTGGTTGTGCCCTAAGCCTGTAACTGTGCCCCGCGTTCCCCACAGCCTGGCCCTTCGCATCGCTGACTCCGTCAATCCTCACGTACATGCCACCTCCTTCAAGTAGCCTTTCCCGACCATAATCTCTGAGTGGATTGCTTGTCTCCTTGCTTATGCTCCACCATCACACACTTTTTCTCTCAGCATTTATCACCATTTATACTTAAGTACTATAGCCCCTGAAGGGAGGGGTCTTTGTTTGTTCAATTCAGTATTTGTGTTTGCCACGCCTGGCACATAGTAAAGCATAGTAATTGAATGAATGAAGATTTACGCACAACTAATAGATATGAAAAAGTGCCTAATCCCACGGTAGAGTGAGAACCTTTGTACTTACCACGTTTGTAAAGGTGAGTAATACCCACTGCGTGCAGGGTGGGAGGAAGTAGTTGGGAGCGTAGTTTGGCAATACAGAGCAAAACGTAAAGCAGGCCTGCCTTTTAACCTGGCACTTCCACCAGTGCAGTTGTGTCCTCTGAGCATGCTCACAGAAATGCAGAGCTGCCCATGGTGGTGTTCTGTGTAATCTGAAAAATGGAAACAATCAAAATATCCACTAAGAAGGTTTGCTCTAACTATGACCCAATCATAGAGTGGAATGCTGGGCCATGTTTATGGAAATGTTTTCATCATACAGCATTGAATAAAAAAAAAAATTACAAAACAATATATAGAATGATTACATTTTTGCTTAAATATGAAGATTTTTGTATGTTTATTTGTGTGTAGGAAGGATCTGAAAAGATAAAACCTGTCACAAGAGCATGGGGTTGAAGGATGGAGTAAAGGAAGTTTTAATTCTTTCATTCTTTGGTTGAATTTTTTTGGGGTATAGAGATTGTTGAATTTATGTGTCTATATTTTCTTTTATGACTTGAATACACACAGCCTTCTATATTATTCTCCCACCTACAGATTGCTACCAGCCAGTAATAAATTATTGCATGCACCTCTGACACAATCCTTGTTCTCATTTAGAAACAATTTGCTATAACTGTGCCCTTGTTTATAACTGCAGCCTTTGGGGGCTGGTGTATGATGCCAAAATTTCTCTTTATTTGAGATGACATTGTTTTCTGAATTGCCTGGAAAGGGGCTATGAAGTTACAACAGTAGTATGCAGCTCTGGAAGAAAAAAGTTGAACTTTTCATGAAAATAAAGCTGTCCTTTCAAGAATAATCGAACTGTAGAAATAGTTATAGAAAACCACTGAACTTCCTGGGGGTTGCACTTCAAGTGGGATCAGAACTTTATTCAAAGGAAGATGGCACACTGATATTTCATTTTGCACAAGTACCAAAGTCATATGCCAATATGAAAAGGGGAGGGGTAGGAGGTACACTTTAATGATCCAGATGGGACTACCAGCATCCTCTTCATCCCAGGACCTGAGGGTAAAGTAGGAGAGAGGCAGCATGCTATAGTAGTAGAAAATCCATTGGCCTTGTAATCAGTCAAAATAAAGAGTTGGCATTTCCACTTGGTAGCTCTGTGACTTGCTTTCCTCTGCGGTAAATATGGATAATAAATAGTTGTTAGGTCAGAGTTTATGGGATGTTCTGAGCATATTCACATGTAGGTGCTCAATGAATGGTAACTGATCATTTTTACTTGGCATGAAGGAAGAGTAAGAAGAATCCATTTTACTTCCTTCATTTGCCTCATTTTTTTTTTTTTAAGATTTTATTGGGGAATTGGGGGAAGGGAACAGTGCTGGGGAATTGGGGGAAGGGGAACATACAAGTTGCTGTCGTTTTGTTCTTCAATCTAGTTGTGGAGGATGTTGCTTCACTGGCCCAAGTTGGCACCATCATTGCGCTCTTCCCCTGTCTAGGCAGATCAGTCGCCAGCTTCTGGACGGCCGCTCACTGCGGCTGCTGGCCACACATGGTAGCCCATGGCAATCCGCATCTTAGCTGTAGAGGGCAGTGTCACTGGCCCTCATATGCGGGATCCAAACCAGGGCCCTCTGGCGTCCCAAGCCAGCTCTTAACAAACGCACCACTCGGCCGGCCCCATTTGCCTCATATTTTTACTGAGTTTGTTAATATATCAATACTTTTAAAAGCAAATTCTCAACTAAGATCATGTGCTACCTGGATTAGGAGTTAATTGACTCATTTATTCATTCATTCAAAAAATAAAAAATTGAGCTCTATGTGCCAGGCATTGTTCTAGGTCTTGGAAATTCTGGGGGTGCCAAAAAAATGTATATACATTTTAAGAGATGTTATCTATGCTCAAGCAGTAGTTCACCGTAATCAGAAGTATCTGGACGCTGATGGTTACCACTTTGAGCACCTCTTGTAATTGCAGAGGCAAACGTGACTTGTATTCATCTTTTTGTTATAGGTATAAATTGAGTATTACAATTAATACAGTCTTTTCTTAAAATGTGTATATATATATTTTTTTGGCATTCTCTGTATATCGGTACTTAAGATACAGAAGGTATATGTTATCAACTCACACGTTTGTACCTCTGACCCAGACTTCGTCCTTGAATTCCAGATTTATACCTGTGACCGCCTGTTTGTCGTCTCTACTTCAATGCCTAGTGAGAATTTCCAATTTTGTGAACACAGAATGGACCTCTGAGTGTTCTGTGGCTGTTCCTGGGCCCACATGGGACCACCATCCTCCCCCAAGCCCTCTCCTCTCTAACCCTGCTGTCCTGGTTGAGAGCTGCCCTTGTACCCTGGGGCTTTGCATCATCTGTCCTCTGCCCTTCTCAGAGGGATGCTTAAGCTCACACTCTCAGCTCCTTCAGACCCTGCTCTAGTGTCACTCATAGGTGACAGCGCTGATGAATCTGTGCCTTCCGGGTCAAACAGCACTCCCTCCATTTTTACTCCACAGTACTTACCACTATATGACATGTTTATTTACTTGCTTTCTGTCTCTTTTGACTTCTGTATAAGCTCTGTGAGGACAAAGGGTTTTTTCCAACTTGTTTACAGTTATTACCTCCAGGGTCGTCAGAGCTCAGTGAAATTGACCAGATGGATGGATTTGTACTCCGTACTCCAAAAGCATTCATTTTAGTAGGGAGAGACGGATGATGATCAATAAACCAATAAATGAAAATACCATCTTCTGTGAGAAGAGAAAATGGAAGTGGAGTAGAAGTGATCAAGGAGGGGGGCACTCCTGTGGGAGTCGGGAGCCTGGCGACCGAGGGGGGACGTTTCAGGATGAGAAGTGGGGACCAGCTTAGGAAGATGGTGTGTAAGGATTCGAGACTTCAGTCTACTTACAGAAGAGCCCGTTAGAGGGGTTTTAAGTAAGGGAGTAGCATGGCTGGAGTCGCGTTTTCAAAAGCTCGCTCTCACTGCAGCGATGAGAAGGGATGGGGGAGGGCCAGTGTGAGATGCGAGGAGATAACAGGCCTCTAAGCATGTATCCTTTCTCAGGAAATTAAAACTGTCAAGAAAGCTAAAGATGGGATTTTTCTACATTCCAGAGCTGCTGCTGAAAAAACCTATGTGGCTTCCTAAACTGTCTCCATAGCAGCTGCAGTTTATCAGGGAGCTGAGGGACCCCTAGGATGGGAAGCAGGGGTTGGGGACTGCGAAGGTTTCAGAGTTCCCCTTCACTCCCTGCTTTGCCAGGATATCACCAGTGAGGTAGCTGGTGCACCACAGTGAGCCTTTTGCTGGCCTGATAAATATCTGTGTAGTCTAATATGAAGAATATGCAACATTGTCACCTGTTCCGGGTAAACTGTCTTAAAAGATTGTAACATCAGTTTGGGTTTATAATTGTTACTTACTTTGATTTACATATGTGTGTCCTGAGGGACTATTATAGAAGTTGTAAGACAAAAATGCGAATAATTGAAATAAGTGCTTCAACAATGGTTTAATAGTAGTATTTATTTCTCCGTTTCAGAAAACACCAGTTTGATCATGGAGAGGTAAAGACATAATATTACTCAAATTTACCTTATTTTCATGTTTGTATATATGTGGACTTTTCTTTCGAGTTCCAGTTTCTAAGTGTATTGGTAATCGTCACTAATCATCTTCAAAAGAAGCCTGCATATATTCTTATGAGAACGCTACAAACATGACCCTTCATTTGTTAAAACAAGTAGGGAACTCATTGGGTCTGCTCTGCTCATCCCCACTGTAATAGCAGTTTATTTCTGGAGCCCGTTTAGACGCATATGTGGATTGTCTTTTGCATGGTTGGCGATAACTGTCCTCTCTGCTCACCTTGCCTGAGGCTTCGGATATGACTGGTGGCTGCTACCATCGCTGATGACTCAGCCTGCTTTTTTCTTGTTCCCTTCTTTTAATTGAGGTATAATGGACACACGTAACATTATATTAGTTTCATAATGATTTGAATTTGTATACATTGCGAAATCATCACAATAAGTCTAATTAACATCCGTTACCATACTTAATGACAAACATCATTTTTTTCTTCTGATGAGGACTTTTAAGATTTACTCTCTTAACAACAGCGTGTAACTATAGTTAATACTACAGTATTGCCTATTTCAGTCTGGTTTTGATGGCTGTTCCCAGGTGGAGCTCTGGGGTCTTAAACAGCAGTTATTCCTGGTTACCACGTTCCTGTCTTGATCTCATGGGAGTTTCAGAAATGTGGGCTTCATTGACCACAGGCTGGGCTCTGAGCAGAACTGCAGGACCATGGCCTTCGTGACCTTATAATGTCAGCCCTCTAATAAAATGCAGGAGTTTGAAAGTGAATTTTAGGACTTATTTCAGAAATCAAAGTATTGTTACGAAGAAAAAGTACCCTTTTCTGTATAGTCACTGTTTTAACAATATAGTCTTAAACTTCACAAGTAGTAGGAGTAAAAAATACCTTTTTTTTTTCCAGCTGGTTTATCACGCATTGCAACTGGTAGCGTACACAGTCCTTGGTATTTTAATAATGAGACTGAAACTCTTTTTGACACCACACATGTGTGTGATGGCTTCCTTGATCTGCTCAAGACAGGTAATTACATTGGCGTTATAGCTGCTATAATAATTTTAATTTTTGTTATGGAGTGACCCTAAAATAATATTGAATTACCCAAAGTTCATTAAACTGTTATAAAGTTTTGTGCTAATCTTTCCTAAGGGGTCAAGGTGAATATTTTCTATTTTTCTATAGAGTCCTTGACATACAGCAAACACTCAGTGCAGCCTGAATTCATAAATGATTACTATAAATGTTGATAGAAAACAGAGCTTAATTATAGAAATAATTTTTTGTTTTGACATTCATGTCACAAAGAATTCTAACAACTGATTTCAAGTGACAGATACTTTTAAATTATATGTTCTTTTTCAGTATTAAACTTCAAAAATTAGTTTTCATTTATTTGAGTATACACTTCTATGCGCATCCCTGACTTTGCTTTTTTTTTTTTTTTTAAAGATTTTTTTATTGGGGAATTGGGGGGATGGGAACAGTGCTGGGGAATTGGGAAAGGGGAACAGACAAGTTGCTGTCGTTTTGTTCTTCAATCTAGTTGTGGAGGATGTTGCTTCACTGGCCCAAGTTGGCACCATCATTGCGCTCTTCTCTGGCGAGGCAGATCAGTCGCCGGCTTCTGGACGGCCGCTCACTGCGGCTGCTGGCCGCTCACGCTGGCTGCTGGCCACACACGGTAGCCCATGGCAATCCACTGCCACAGGGATTGCAGCCCACGCCGTCGCCGGCGACTCACGGCAGCCCAGCTCCAGGTTGAGCTGTTGTTCAGCATCTTAGCTGTAGAGGGCAGTGTCACTGGCCCTCATATGTGGGATCCGAACCGGGGCCCTCTGGCATCCCAAGCGAGTTCTTAACCATCGCGCCACTCGGCCGGCCCTGACTTTGCTTTTTAAACTTAGCTCAAACCATCTTGGTTATTTGCTGCTTGTTTGTCCCGGGTAACTGCCTCCTTGCTCTGTGTTCACAGATTCATGCATCTACATAGTGTCACCTTTTCATCAGTCAACCAGCCAAGGTGCAGCCGCTGCCCCTCTTTTAAATTTAGCAAATATTTACTAAGCATCTAAACCTCCCTAAAGGATGAGGGTAGAGTGGTAGATAGAAAAATTTAGAAGCAAAAGTTTTTACATATGTCCCCAAGAAGCTTCAAATCTAGCTCTACAGACATGTAGAGAAATAATCTTGAGAGAGTGATGGAGACACTGTTATTATTAATTTTTCTATATCATTGAATATGGAAAAAATTAGCCAGCCTCAAGGCTCCCAAGTAGCATGTTGTTATGTTAGAGACGCACCACTTTCTGGGCTGATCCGAGGGTGAGGCCACCATTCCCAGCTCATCCAGGCCTGGGCAGGAAAAGAGGCTGGTTGGAAGCTTCTCTTCCTAAATCCCACCTGCAGTGTGACTGCTGACGGTGGCTCCCCAGGCTGGCCTCACAGGTGGAACCCCTGTGTGACAGGTGCCCGCCCTGAGAAGGACCCTGTACCCAGCACAATGCTCTGCCATTGCTGCTTTGAATTTCTTACTAATTTTAGAACAAGGGGCCCCACATTTTCGTTTTGCAGTGGGCCTGGTGAATTATGTAGGTAGGCCTGGCCTCACCTGAGTGGGAGTTGCAGAGAGCAAGCTGGGGAAGAGCTTCTGAGATCATGTCCCGCTTGTATAAGGCTGAGGGCAGCATTCTTTTGACTCCTGGGGTCACAATTTCTGGAACTTTTCCTTTGGGTAATTAATATGAGACCCTAGCAGAGACCATGTTCTTCTCGCTTTGATTATTAGACACGTGCTGCTTGTTATTAACAATTATCAATGTATTTTGGATTTGGTTTCAGCTGTTCGGATGGCTCTTTTGCAAAGTACATCCTGGTGCTGTTGTTTTTGCTGTATTAGCAGCCATGTCAATACAAGGTTCAGCAAATCTACAAACCCAGTGGAATATTGTAGGGGAATTCAGCAATTTGCCACAAGAAGAACTTATAGAATGGATCAAATATAGTACCAAACCAGGTAAAAGAAAGTATTATTTAGATGATGTTTTTCCCAAATTTTATATACCACTGCAAAATACTAAACCCAAGTAACTTTCAATGATTTTACTCTTTCTAATTAGTATTGCTTCTAGATTATCCAGAAAAAGAGAGATGTCAATCTTACTTAAGTGGTTTGCAAAGGAAATGTTATACATGTTTTCTTAGTAATTAATTTTGCTATTTTCCACAAATTCTAATTTTTTTAAGGTTTTACATGCCACAATTTAAAATAACTTTTATGCTTATTTTCTTCATGAAGTTTGAATCATAGTCCTTCAAATTTCTTCTTGAAATAAACTCATGGAATCTTACATTTATTCATGTTTGGAAAGGGAGATTTTGTTGTCATTCGAGTATCAGATGACTGGATATTAAATCGCCCTCCAGAATTCTGTGGTTCTATGAAACTTTCTTAGTCAATTTGATGCTTCTTTCCTAGAGTCAGGAAAGATTTCCAAGATCTTACAAAAAAAAACAAAACCAAAAACCAAAAAGAAAATAAAACAAAAGAAAAAAATCAAAAACCAAAACCCAGGGATTCTCATTGGCAAAATGGCGAGGCTCTGTCCCCCGAGGAAAATGCAGTAGCGCCCAGGCTTGGTTGCCGGCTGCTGCTTGGTCAGCCATCAGTCTCCATTCTGGTTTTGCCACCGGATCTTGACGTCATGAACCTCTCTGGGCCTCAGCTGTTCCACTGCGATGTAACAGCTGACCAGAAGGAGACCCTTGTCACGCTCACACGTGTCCTCCTGAGACCTTGCTCCCTGCTTTGCAGACGCGGTGTTTGCCGGCGCTATGCCCACGATGGCGAGTGTTAAACTGTCCGCACTCCGGCCCGTTGTCAACCATCCGCATTATGAAGATGCGGGTTTGAGGTTAGTGCACAATTCTCACGTTGCTGAAAACAAACTTTTCCTACAAATAGTGAGTGCGGGAACCAGCAGCATGCGAGAAGTGTTTCAAAAAGGATATGGTGAGTTGGGATTTATAGGTAGGGAGGAACGCTGAAAGAAGATGCTAAGTTAGGCACAAAACTGTGAAGTCTCCACGGGGCAGTAAAAACTCCGCGCCTTGGGGTCATCTCTACCGGGCAGCACACAGAAACCACACCGTCTCGGTTTTGTGCAGGTTGACAGGGCTGCCTGGTGGTTCTCACCACCCTCAGGTGCCCTGAAGATTCATGAGCCTGTGGTTTCTAGTAAGGCAGCTTATGGGCCATTTTTTTTGCATTCTCAGGAGTCAATTGAAATGGAATAGCATTCAAGGAGGGTTTTATTCTGTCTTTCACAAACTAACCTGCTAGAATGATCATGTTTTTTGTTTTTTACTGTTTTTTTCATAAACATGTAAAATATATTCTCTTTGAAAAGGAAATAGACTTAATTTTCATGCAATTTCTAGTGTAGGTCAACTTATTAATTTCCTAAGTAACTGGGTGAATCCTGTTAATATAGTCTTTTGGCTAATGGTGGGACATGCATTTTATAAATAAAAAGCTTTTTCATTAAAAAATCAATTTCGGAAAGGTAATTTCCAGTGCAATTATATTGAACAAATTTAGCTTTTTAAAAGTCTTGGAATAAAATGGAGAGCCATTTAATGCCAATTACCGTTGGTATCAAAGCTGGGGCCATTTAATGTGGTCCTGTAGTTGTGTTTGCGTAGCTCATCCCGTCCACACACAGGACCGTGCTCTTATTTGTGGTAAATAAGATAAAGTGATGAAGAATTTAAAATAAAAACAAGCTGAAAAACAAACAGACCAAGTGTGGAAAGGAAGGGCTGCATGAAATCGCTGTGCCACTTCTGCCTTTCTTTTGACCCCCCCGTGCCCCCCGGCAGGACTCGGGGGACCTTCTGTGTGTCATCCTCCAGCCCCATTCAGCGCGTTCTTCTAATCTTAACAACCTTCTGCCCAATTGTTTCTCTTTAAAGAGCCAGGACGAAAATAGTGTACTCCATGTATAGTCGGAAAGCAGCTGAGGAAGTGAAGCGGGAACTGATCAAGTTACAAGTGAATTATTACATTCTAGAAGAGTCGTGGTGTGTGAGAAGATCTAAGTGAGTATTCCACCCAGTTACTATTTCACATTCATAGGACATGAAAGGGTCACTCAGTCTCGTGGCAAGTGCTTTCCTAGTCGTGTTTGTGGGACGTAGGTAACATTTAGCAAAGTGTAAGTGGACAAAACTTTAGATAATCATTTGGAGTTTTTTTCTTTTCGAGTTGTTATAAATACCTGGTTTCTTTCGTAGTGATTTACAGATGTACACTGCATTCAGGGTATTATGTTGGCATGTATTGGTAATTTCCCAAAGAATTCATGTTTGCCTGTGATGTTTTCAAAACCTTTTATTTCAAGATGGGATGTATTTTCTTTCAAAAGACTTGTGGAGTCTGAGACCAAATAGCGGAGAATCTCGTTAGAATGAAATACGTTAGGCCTCTGAGAGTCGGGGCCTCCTTTGTCCATAACCACAGCCCTGCACCAGCCCCACTGTGTGCTGGGATGGGCAGACCCTCCCCGCAGCTGCTTAGAGTGGAACTTCCTCCTTGCTGTGTCACATCTTATTTGAGTGGGGAAATAATTAACTTCACTCTGACCCATGATCTCTTGGGTTTATAGTTTTAAAAAGTACCTATTTCCACATAGAAGTTCACTAAACAGAGTGTAGCAACAAGAGTGAGTAAGATCTTAAAAGCTAATGTGAGTTCTGAAGTTGACTATTTAGAAATGTTGCGACTGGGTGACTAGACGGCAGATTGCTATGTAAATACCAAAGCATTTACTCCACATGAACATTTTCATCAGAAATCAAGATATTTTATGGAATGCTATTTTAAAAAGCCTTGCTGTTCTTTAAATAGAAGCCTTTAGGAGGTTGCTGTGTCTGTGGCTTAATCATATTCATTCACCATGTACTTCAATGATACACAAGGGTGTTGATACAAAATATTAAATATTGACTCAGGGGTAAAAATAGTTCTGTGACTCAGTATCAGCAGTGCCCACAAGGAAACTCAAACAATGATTGATTGTTGAATAGTTTTCTGTGAATATGTCCCAAGTGACTTGAATTTAATCAAGAGCTGTAGAAAAATGTTATTGTTCTTAGAGTCATAATTTAGAAAATGCTGTAAGTCCTTTGAATATAGGAATATATATAAAATTCATATACTCACCTTTAAGGAACTTCGCTGTGTTAAAACATTAGGACAAAGAAGCTGTAAGCATCTCTCATAACAGTTTTAGGAGGACATGATAATGAATGAAGGGTGGGCTGACAGCTGCCATCCGAAGAACTGAGCTTCTCGGCAGAGATCTCCAGCAGTGCTGAGACCTGCCGTATTGCCTGGGCCTCGGCCTCCAGTTGAGGGCTGCCAGCCTGGCACAGCTGTCGCTTTCCGGAACAGAAGAGTGACATTCCCTGACCTTTCCCGTCCAAGCTAATGATGAGCCTGGTTCACAACTCTTGGTTTTTTTGTGTTTTTTTCCCCTGGACCCTTGCCTGGTATTTTGAATATGTGAAAATGGCAGAGGCTAGAGTGCTTTACATTCCAAGACGTTGAGAGAACTCCTAGGATTTGCATAGCTGGCAGTCCCGTGTTCTGCCGGCAGAGCACTGTTTTTCTGTACATAAGAAGGGATACAAGGCAGCTTTTGGAAGGTGACAGGAAAGCTTGCCCGGGAAACACAGTCAGCCGCGAATGAGCTGGCCTCGGACCATCTCCCTCCCGATAGAGCTCGCTTACTGCACTGAGACGGAGAGCTGGGGTGCGGTGGGGGTGCTGGGTCCCCCCACCGGGGCTTCGACTTGCCCTTGTGTGTGTTCCAGCTGGAGTGGAGGAGGAGGAAGCTAAGGGAGCGACTAAAACAACACTCCACCTTCCACAGGATTTCAGCCGGATGATGATAAATCTTAGGAAACCTTAGGCAGGTGCCCTGCGCTGAAACCTCGAGACAAAACACACGCTGTGCTTTCTGCTCTGAAGGAAGCACATGGGGAGCTCCGATAGGGAGGAAAGGAAGAAAGGCCAGTACTCAGCGCCTGCGTTTGCGGGAGGAAGCGCTGAGTTCCTCGATGGAGCTTATACCACATTAGGCTCTGTATTGCTCTGGCCCTCACTCCGCAGTGAGTTCGCGCCAGCCTGCGGCACCTGCGTGCTACTGGGACAGAAAAAGATTTCGGAACAGGAGCAAATGAGGGACCACGCAGGACAGGAAAGGGAAGATGGACCAGTGTTTATCTTGGGCTTGCACTGCGCCCGGCACTTTGATGAGCACTGTATCTGTGTGAGCTCCTTTACAAGTGTGTTAATTGGGTGGCTTCATTAGTCCTTAAATACTCGACACCCTGTGTTCAAATATAAGTATGAAAATACACTCAAATGCAAGTTGTAGATGGGCTTTTAATTAACTACTCTTTTATTCTCAGTTCTCTGCTTTCTTTCTCATTAATCCCAATAATAGAGTTGACATAAAATTAAAATACATGAATTCAGAAGACAATTATTCAGGTTTTCACTAATGCTGTTTAAAGATGTGGCTGGCTGGTCTGGGGAAGCTTCAGGAAGCTCAGAAGGATTAGAGGATGCTACACTCAGGCAGATGAGCTCACAAGGCAGGTTCACCCTCTCTTTTTCCTGACAGCAATTGAACCCACGAGCTGGGCAGTTTTCTATTTCCTGTATGTTTCACTTTCTGCTGCCGTTGGCCGGCAGTGTAGTAGCAGTTTGGCCTTGGCATGTGTGAGAAAATTAAAAGGTCGAAAACCCAAGCCCCATCCTGTCATACGTGTTCAATGTCAGTAGACTCGGTGGTAGGCAGGGTGTGCAAAAAATGTGCACCGAGCACTCTTCATGGGAACCCTTATTGGAAAAACTTTTTTGGGAGATAATTTGACAGAGGCAGAATGAAAATTGTGTAGTCTTTTGACAGAGCAATAGAGCTGCTTTTAGAAGTTTAGCTTGCAGAACGGTATGTGACGCTTAGACACAAAAGTGTTTATGTAAGCCTTGTTTTATAAGAGTAAAATGGGAAACAATTAAAAAATCCACCCATAAAAGAGTGGTTAAATAATACATAGGCATACTAGCAACAATTAGAAAGAATAAAGTAGGTCTATATGTACCGAAGAGAAAAAGGGCCACGTTTTATTTTTCAGTGAGAAGACCCAGAATAGCCTCATTTCTGTAAAAGCAGCCCAGAGCATCTGTGTATGTCTGTGCCTGTATTTGTATGTGTGTGTCTGAAAGTGGATAAAAAAGGCCTAGCAGAATGTATGTTGGATTTTCACACAAGTCACCTCTAAGAAATGGCACTGGAGGGGTGGTGTCTTTCGTTTTTTTATTTTGATAGGCCTGTATTTTGACACTTTTTGGATTAGTTACCTTTAAATTAAACATGTTACTTACATGGAGAAAGCATGTGCTTTTCTGCGATAGTGTTTGCCTCTTGGTAGAAAGCGGGGAGGGGAATTTGCCATTGGGATACAAGGGACTTGCTGGGAATGGTTTTTCTCTTGTAAAAAAAAAAAAAAAAGTGAGGCAACTATGATAAAACATAAGCAGTTGTCAATTCTCTATAGTTTTTCCTGATATTTTTCTGTTTGTTTTTAAATTTCCCAAAAAGCAAATAAGAAATTGTGAACTCTTTTCACCTATTTCGTTTTTACTGATATTTTGGAGGAGTCCAGGTCAGTTGTCCTGTGAGAATGTCTCAGGGGTGGATTTGCCTAATTCATGCCTCATGGTTAGATTCAGTTTGGCAAACCTGGACAAGAATACTACATGGGGGGTTGTGTACTTCCCATTACGTCACTTCCGAGGCACGCTTCACTTTGTTCTGTTATTAGTGATGCCAAGTTCGAATCACTTGATTCAAATATGTCTCTCCGTTTTAAGAAGACAGATTTCTTTTATAATGAATAAGAAGCCTATAGAGTGATACTTAGAGGCCATTGGTTTATCCTGTTTTTCAGTAGCCTTTCACCAGGTGGTTCTTGCGTCCAGTTGTATTCTTGCCTGAATCTGTTATTACATCAGTGATTATAAAGTAGGCAACGTAGATTAGGAAGTAAGTAGCACTTATCTGATTAGTGGAGGTAAGGATGGATTTGATAAATAATAATAAATCATAAATGGACCTAGGGCTGTTGGGCTATCTATGTGGAAAACATTAAAATTCAATCTCTACCTCACCCCATACTGAAAAAGTAACTCCAGATGAGTTACCAGTCTAACGGGAAAAGCAAAACGCTGAAACTTTCAGAGGAGCATACACAATGCATATTTTGATGATATTGTGTTGGGAAGAATTCTTTAAATGAGACATAAAAATCATAAGCCCTAAAAGACTGACATTTTAGAGTATACTAACATAAAAATTTTCAATTTAACAAAAGCCAAAAAAAAAAAATTGTGAACCCTAGCAAAGGCCAACAGTTACATTTATAAAACCGTTCTAGATTTAAAGTAAATGTTATAGTTACCTTGAAGAACTGATTTGGGCAAATATCACATAATACCGATTTTACTTCTTTAAAAAAATATATTATTTTTAAGAATTATGCATTTAGTTAAGATGTAAGCTTAACACTACTGGATTTTCTTTACATTGACTCATTTTGGCATACAGTTAATAGGAAGTTGCATAAATATGAACTAAGTATAGCTGCCAATTATAATTTTTAAAACTAATATATGTACTGGGCACGATGCTAGATACAGTCTCTCTCAGTCCTTGGAGCGCAGCTGTGTCATGGGCGTGTCCCATTTAATTAACGTGGAGAGTGAGAGGGAGTCAGCTATCCAACACCACGTCCTTGGCAAGTAGCTGAGGCAGCATTTAACCGAGATCTGTTTTTCCTGAATTCACCTGTTTTGTAAGCCTGTTTCTTTCTTTAGTGTCATCTTTGCTGCATTCACCTTGTTCTAAAGATGATTTAAGGCAGCTTACATAAATATAAATAACTAGGAAAAGAGTTTTGAAAAACTAAGTTAATTTAAATAGAAAAACATGAAACGAGGGCAGGAATATAAAAACAGTGCCCTGCTTTCTCCGCCATTATATAACGTATGTGGGTTTTTAAACTGTGCATCCCTTTCTGCAGGCCTGGTTGCAGCATGCCTGAAATCTGGGACGTGGAAGACCCTGCCAACGCCGGGAAGCCTCCCCTGTGCAGCCTCTTGGTGCAGGACTCCCAGCCTCACTTCACCACCGTCTTCCAGAACAGTGTTTACAAAGTCTTAGAAGTTATAGAAGAGTGACTGCTGCCACAGAGAACCGCATCAGTAATGGTTTTCATGTTTTGCTAATAACTCATGCCTTGTTTTTAATCCAAATCCCAAAAAAATTTTATAGGTAACTGTTTTCAAGTAGGAAATGTTTTAGCTGCTCAATTTGAACGTCATTCTGATTGTGAAAGTACTTACCCCATTATCAGTTTGGGTGCTCTTTCAGTGCACCCCTTAAAATTTGCTATGCAAATGAATATATGCTTGTACTTGACTTAAAAACGTTTGTGCTAAAATGAGCAAAGCTATGTGTATACAAAATATGATGGGTCATGACAAGGATGATATGAAAACGGTCAATTCTGAACTGTGTAAGGGGTGGTCTTACAGTTTATGAACTATGGAAGCCCCGTGCTTTTTTTTTGCCTCTTTTGGACCTTTCAGTGATGATCGTGAGCGCCTCAGTCTTGCTGGCCCCTGTGCAGGTTGGGCAGACGTGGGTCTTTACCGTGTGGAATTATCTGTTTATTTCGTTTCTTCACGTTCTTTTGTTCTCTGTTGCTCTCGTGTGTGAAGCATTTCCTGCCCACCATTCCTCCAAACTCTCGCACCTCGCGGTCAGGACACAGTCCTGTACTTACCAGCAGTGTGGCATTCGCGTGTCTCTCCCCTCTCCCCACTACCCGCTTCTCCCAACATTCAAATAAGTGGTATTTACTCATTTAGTTTCTTATCAAGTACTTATTCTTGGTTTTAAAAAATTAATGGCAATTGTGTGTTTTTCTCATTTTTAGTATTATTCAACAGTGTACATTTTAATATCTTTAAAACCACTTTAAAATTTTTTCATGTTTAATTGTAGTTTTAAGAAAAACTATTTTGAACAACCTCAAATGTAGTACGTTAGAATCTAGTGTATATTTCTGTAGCTATACTTCCAGTGGCAGTAGACTGTAGTATGTGGTAATTTTACTATTAAGATATAATAAAACATGACTAATTTTTCTGTCAAAAAGTGAGTGAATAATGATAAGTGAATGGTATTTTTCTATTTTACGTACAAAATTGCCTGTCTTTAATAAGACAAAGCCTTAAGCCTTATAATTTTGGTTCCAGAAACCATCGTTTCAGTACGAGGACTGAACATGTTCATCCTTCCTCTTTATGTTTTTCTTCCTATTTATTTTTATTTTGGAAAATTTCCAAACCTACTTGGAATTCCTAGTATGAATTTTTGCTTCCTAGAAGTTAATTTGTGTGAAATGAGTTTCTTCAACACAGTGAATCCCTTTATAGTTCTGAAAAATGGCTCTAAGATTTTAAATTCTGAGCCCACCGTGACCCTGGCAGACCACACCTTTAATTATACAGTGTTCTCTTTATTAACCACAGGCACATTAACCGCACTGTGGATTGTCCTTGAGACCCGAGTCCTCAGGGATGGTTTCCGGTGCCCACTCCTGGGGGCCATCGCAGAGCTGTCCTCTTTCTGCCTCCTCTCCAGAGCCCAAGGACAAGCCTGGTCCGGGGCAGGCACCAGCTCGCTCAGAGCGGACAGCTGCAGACCCCGCCTCGGCTGAGGAGTGCGCGGCCCCCGCCCCCAGCTCGCGTTTCCAGGGAGCCTCCTGCCAGCCCCGAAATTCCGTCAGTGTCTTCAGGTGCCGGCCCCTCTTTGTCGCTTGCTGGGTGACTTCTATTTCTTTGGCTTTTGCTGGTTTCAGAAAATAGGGACGTCGCCGGGGAGCTGTGGCTTAGGAGTAGAATTGGAGCAACGATGCAGCAATCCCGAGAAACGGGAAGAGGCCCCGCCCCGGAGGGTGAGGGTCGCCGGGACGGGAAGAGGCAGGCATGCTTGGCTCTGTCTACAACTGTTTCTCACCCAAATATGGCTGTTTAGTACATTCAGCAGTTACTGTTTTTTAAGATGGTACTTTTAAAGTTAGTCTGTGTTCTGCCTGCCCTCCGATCATTTCCTTCCTAATAAGTTCCCGTGTAATGACTGGAAATTCTGTACGGAAGAAACATTAAAATACTGTTGGGAAAGGGTGAAAGTAGTCAAGTTCGTTGTACTTGAGAAGAATCCTCTTGTAACGGTATTTATTAATGTGACTCCACCAGCAAGCTGTGATTCTGTTTTAGGCCAGACAGCTCAGAACAGGGGCCTTGGGCTACGCTGCACTCAGCCTTGGTCACATCTGGCAGCAGTCGGTGCTGTAGAGTATAAGTCTCTTTTATGGCAACATAGTGTAGTGGTAGGCTTGATATACATGACAAAAAAGTATTAAAGCTCAGTATTTTCTGCATTTAAAAATATTTTTGCTTTCGTGTGAGAAAGGTAAGGATGGGCAAGGAGGCGATAAAAAATAGCTATTGCTATGACATAAAAAACAAAGTTGGGGCAGTATTTCTATAAAAAGACAAGCCTCTAAACATGCTTAACAGGAAAGGTGTGTTAATATAAGACAATGATATTAAGGAGAAAATGAAAGGATGTATCAGGAATAAAGTGATAATACACAGGGGTATTGTATTTTTATGAATTTTATGCCAGTTGTTTACATGTACTATGTATGTTAAATAAAAAAGATCATGAAAGATACGGAAAGTGGTTTTTTGATTGCTATTTTCATTTCCGCCTTGACTGGGAGCGTGTTCAGCCTCACTGTGTAGTCAGTCAGATGACCGGCTGGTCTGTGGCCGACCGCAGTCCTTGAGGGGCGGGGAGGGCTGTAACAGTGGGGCCCTCTCCACTGGTGGTGGTGTAGGTATTGGGGTCACCCATACTCTTCTTACATTTATGGCCTTGCACACTTATATTACTTTATCCTTTACATGAAGGGACACACTCATTCTTTAAAGCCGTACTTTGGGGATAATTCCAGAGTTGCCGAAAGGTTTTTCTCATGCATTCAGCCACAGTTCTGTCTCATGACAGTTCCTAAATTACAGCTCTGTGTTTTTGCCTGATACAAGCATCAGCTTTATGTGTGTCTGTCTGGAGGGAAGACAGTTGAGCTTAGCGCGTGCTTGTATAATTAATTTCTTTATGCGGCGACACCTTCATTCTCTGACATCTCGGGGAATGAAGTGTTCGAGCACAGTGGCTCTCAGACGCAGTGTGCATCAGATTCGCCCCGGGGGCTTGTAGAAACAGACTGCTGTCCTGCCACAGAGGTTTCGGATTCAACTGGCCTCAGATGGTGCTATGGTATCAAGACTTGTGTTCCCCCCAAAACTCATATGCTGATATCCTAACCCCTACGGTGATTACATGTTAGGGGATGGGACATTTGGGAGGTGATGGGGCCATGAGGGTGGAGCCCTCATGAAAGCTCCCTTGCCCCTTCTACCAGGTATGGTTATAGCTATGAGATGCCATCCTGCACCAGGATGCGGACTCACTAGTCCCAGAATCAGCCAGTGCCTTGATTTGGGACGTCCAGCCTCCAAACTGGGGGAAATGAATTACTGTTGTTTATAAGCTATCCAGTCTGTGGTATTTTGTGATAACAGCCCAAACGGCCTAAGGCAGATGGGGCCCCAGAATCTGCCTTTCTAACCAGTTCCAGGTAATGCTGATGCTGTTATTCCAGGGACCACACTTGCGAACCCCCGCTCTGATGGATGTGAAAGGACTCTGGATGACGCCTGTAAGGGACACTGCATTCCTGATAGCACTCATCTGGTCAGTCACGATATTGGGAAGTGAATTTTGCGGAGTCCCTTCTTGTATCAGAGGACATTGCTTCAGCACAACTTGCAAGGAGCAAAGCACAGATAACAGTAATTTTCAACCAGAACATCCGTATAGCTTATTTGCTTCGTATTGGCTGAATAGACGAGTTAGGGGTCATTTAAATATTTTGAAGCTGAAAACTAGACTGGGCTTGGACCTGTTTCAGTTTAGAGATGGAAAAAGGGTGAAATCCTTTGAAATTGGACTTCCTTTTGTAAAATTACTATGTCTAGAAGAAAACAGATAATTCAGTGTTACATGTGGATTTTAAAACGTCATTTTCCACTTGATTGCTTTCGTTAGGCCCCAGAAATGCTCGGTCTCCCTCTGTTAAGAGAGCAGCTAACGATCAGCTCTGGGTTACACATCACCTGGTTCTTTGCTGCCTTCTCTTTCTCTTCCCCCAAGTAGAAGTTTCTGATTTAAATCAGTGAAAACTCTTCCTTGTGCAGAAAAAGAGGAGCTGCTTTTAAACTTCATTACATTCTTAAATCAGTCTTTATTTCACAGGACTATATCAGTACAAATACATTTTTACTTTTGAAGTTGAAAAGACATTAAGGTATAGAAAGGCCTTGAAAACTCTTTCCTTTTACCTTCCCTCCCCTGAGAGCGCGTTTAAAATTCTGAATGAATGGAAGAGTTGAGGACTTCTCTTAAGATTTTGAGTCAGTGTGGTGTAGTTAAAAGGGAGATTTTTCTTTTTTTGCAAAGAGATTGATACTGGCTCTGCTTTCAAAGCACTGTTTTCTGTACTCAACGATCTCTAACCCAAAATTCTAATTAAATAAGCAACGTGTTGTCAAAATGACTTTCACAGAAATGGCAGTGCCACCGAGTATTCTGTTTATGCAGGCATGTTTTTCAACATAATATCGTTTCATTGGTTTTTAAGTACTAGGGCACTTTTTTCTGTATGCATATTTAATTTGAAAGAAGGTTGAATGTAGCAAAATTTAGCTCATTCAGTTTTATGCTGATTGTCCTTAAAGCTTTTGTACTTCCCACTTCTAAAAAAATATAGAACTGAAAATAAATGACTGTTTATAAGTAGATTTGGCATCAGGCCATCAAAACTGTTTTTTTTTTTTTTAAATGGCACCTGAAGGCCAGCTCTTCAGCTCAGCCTTCTGGCCCCGGTCGCAGCTCTGGTTCTTCTGCCTGGGGGATGGTACTCCGCTTGCTGGCTGGCAGGCCCCTCAGAGCTTCACTCTTGGTATCTGCTCGTTGACCAGAGTCCAGATGCAGAGGCCCCCCTCTTGCCCTATAGCACCCTCTTCCGAGGAAGCACAGCCTGGGAATCCTTCCAGCCCTTTATATCTTGATGAACTTGGCTTTTTCTATCCCAGACCTATGGCAGTCGTTCTCAAACTTGTCTGCACATTGGAAATGACTTGGGGAGCATTGAAAATACTGAAGTCTTTCCCCCACCCCCAGAGTCCACGATTTAATTAGTCTGGGGAGTGGCCTGAGGTTTACACATTTTAGGACCTAGACTCCCTGCCTCACTTCTGGGCACCCACCCTTTCCATGTCTCAGCCCACCCAGATTAGAAATGGTGAGCAAGGTTCTCTCAGATACACATTCTCCTTCGTTAATCATGATTGACTGCTTCTACTTTATTTCTGTTAATCATGGAACCCAGTATTGACTAGACTCTTTAAGGACGGAATTCTCTGCTCAGTAGGAAACATCTGCCGTGATGGTGGCGTTAGTGGAGGGGAGAGTGGCAGCATAGGTGTCACATATTTGTAAACCCTGCTTAGAGTGTCAATAAGAAATGGGAATATAACACTGAACAAAAAAGAATAAAAATAAATTACTTTAAAAATTAGTTCGACAATTGAATATTAGTGCAGAGAATCATGTTTCTCCTCTTTACATATGCTTTTTTTTCTTTTTTCCTGGGATATGCTTTCTTGATCAGGTTTCACGTCAAGAGACAACTCAAATGTCACCTCTGTGAAGCCCTCCCTGACTTCCTACCCCTTTGCTGAGTGAACTGCCTCTTCTGCCCATGCTCCTGTAACTCCTGCACTCCACATATTTAACATGACTTTTTCGGCTGCATCATGTCCTCACAGACAAGACCCATGTCATTCCATTCCGAATACACAATGCCCCCAAGTGCAGTTCCTAGCAAGTAGGAATACTGACTGAGTTTTGAAATCAGCCTTTCACAGTGCAGTACATTCTGGATAGCACTATAATTTTCTTTAAAATGAGAAGCAATGGGAGATTATGTATTCCAGCTGTGGAGATGAAATAATAAGGGGATGCGGGACATCTTCTGTGGAGATGAATATCATATATAGGAAAAAAGTGTTCTTGATAAACAGCTCAACAAAAGATAACCTCGTATCCTGCCTAGGTGCCTTGATACATTCACACATGGGTGGTAACCGAATAACTACTGGAAAGCAATATGGCAAAGACATGTCTATTTCTAAAGGGAGGACTCTCATTGGCCTGGTGTGGGTTGTGTGGACCAGGATACTATGATGGCCAGTCCGGACCCATCCAGTGTTGGCCAGGAAGCAGGGAACTCTGGTTTGGAATTTGGTTAAAGTCTGGGAGGAGGGCATTCTGCAAGGATGGGGAGAGACCAGTATGTTGTTGCTGGATGAGAATGTGAGACAAAACAGATGACAGCAGTCACAATGAACATCGTCATAACTGAGAGCTAGATTGGAACCCTGGGCCCATCCTTAACAAACTTTGCGAGATAAGACATGTTTCTTAATTTTGAGAATCCATTTTCTTGTCTCTCAAAAGGATATGCCTCCTAGGGTGGTAATTAAAAAAAGAGAGAGAAATAGATATCCACAAACACAGCAGGCAATTTTTACATTCCTCTCTTAGAAACCGATACAGTGAGCAGGGGGAAAGAAAAAAAAATCACAAAGATCAATAAGAAAATACATGACTTAAGCAATCAGAAAAGCAATCCTGACTTCATGGTCGTCTGTGGAACAAATGCACCCGAAACACGAAGATGATGTGTTCTGTTCAAGCACGTGGGATGTTTCCAAACTGACAATAGAGCGTGAGTTCCAGAAGGGTCTATTTTGTTCACTGGTGTAACCCGAGCACCTGGAACAGTACCTGGCGTCTATGTAGGTACAGACCACATGGTAAAAATCCAGGCGTTGGTTGGTAGACATCCGGGTGGCTTCTCACCTTGGCTGTTGTGAAGGCAGTGGACACGAGCGTGCTCAGATCTCTGAGACTGATTTCGGCTCTTCTTGTCTGCACTTCTCTAGGTTCTCTAGCCCCAGGGCCTTCGCCTTCATCATCAGACATGCCTGGTGGGGTGTTTCCCAGCCAGAGGATCGCTACTCTTTCTGAAATGAATTCTCTCTCGAGCTTAAATAGCCTTACAGAAAGAACATCTCCCTCCCTTTCGCTTTCCTTAATCATGGTGCCCTGCGCAGACCAGCACACCCTTTTTAATGCTGACAACCTCTGAGGTTTTCCTTTTGTGCTTTTCTTCCCAGGTGTCACCCTGTGCCCTCCGGGATAATTTCATGCTGCTCCTCTTTGCTTTTCATTGAGAACAGGAATAATTCATCCAAACATAAGGAGAGAAAAAGGGCTTTTGGTGGGGAGGGGGGAGAAAAATCAATCCCCTGTCAAATCCCCTGTCAAAATAGTCTGTCTCCACATCTGCCCCTTTCACTCATCACTCAGCCTTTGTTTCAAGTGGACCCGGCGGGAGCTGGGGGGGGGGGGGGGGTGGACCTGGGCCGGGGAGCAGAGGAGCTCGGCTCAGCAGAGCACAGGCTGCCTTCTGAGCTGAACAGGAAAATGACTAAGTGATGACAGGGAATGGCTGCCAATTCCAAGGAGCATTGCCGCCTCTGAGAATATGCAGCGTTGGCTTTGATTGGAGCATTGCCACCTCTGAGAATATGCAGCGTTGGCTTTGCAGATGGTGTTTTCACAATGAGCTTTGTCTCCCTATGGAGGATTATGGGAGACGTGAAGTTTTGATGCCTGTCCAGATGCCCAGGAGTCCACTGTCTCCTGGGAGTACGAGTCGCGCAGGCTTTCGTACAGGACAAAACAAACAAAACTTGCGAGTGAAAGGCCAAGGAGCAGGCTGTGAGATCAACTTTGGGAGGACAGGAAATTCCTAAGGGAAGTATAAGGAATTCCAAGGCTTCTGGGTGGAAAGTTCAGGAAAGAACGCTGGACGTGCTGACCAAGACTTAAGGATTAACCTCTGCTCTGATACTAACATCCTGCGTGATCTGGGGCGAACAACTTTACTTCTCTGGACTTTAGTTTTCCCACCTATAAAGTGAGGACATGGGCTCCATAATTTTTCAAATGGTGTTCCAAGGGTCCTGCGTCGATAAGTTGGGGACATGCTGAGATGCATGACTGAACACAGACTAGTTTAGTGATGACCTTCTCAGAATCTTTAATATACTGTTATGCACCATGACAAGGATAATGTGCACATTTTCATAAGCAATCAAAAGCCCTGTGGTGGAGCAGGTGGCAGTCGAGCCATTTACAGCTTTATTGGTACTAATGACACTTGTTCTGGTCATTTAGCTACACAGTTCAAGAAGGTGGTGTAAAGAAAAGGAGCACAAGCCTTGAAGGTACAGAGAGTGAGTCTCATGAGACTAAAAATCAATAGAAATGAGGAAGTTAAATTAGAAGGAGAGATGGGTACACAGCATTTTGTCTGATCGTCACTTATATGGAGGGCTTTAATGACGAACTGGAAGTCATGGAGGGCCAAGTGAAGGAAGAGTGACTTAAAATTTAAATAATAAGGAAAAAAACTTCCACATCAGCTCATGTCCTGACAAGGTCCAGTGTCCTTTATGTTGCTCCAGATTTTCATCGGGTGTCACCGACCGCCTCCCTTCTGCCTGAAGGACTCCCTTTCACATTTCTTGCAACGTAGGCCTGCTGGTGATGAATTCTTTCTGTTGTTGTGTAACTGAAAATGTCTTTATTTTGGCCTGTGTTTTGAAATACGACTTTACTGAGTAAAGAATTCTAGGGTGACAGGGTTTGTTTCAATACTTTAAAGATGTTGCTCCACTGTCTTCCTGGTCTCACCATTTCCTAGAAGAAATCTGCCATAATTCTTGCTTTTGGTTCCTCTGTGATATGTCGTCATTCTCTGAATGCTTTTAAGATTTACCCTTTGTCACTGCTTTGAAGCAATGTGATTGTGATGCATCTTGGTGTAGTTTTCTCCATGTTTCTTGTGCTTGAGATTTTTTTGATCCAGAGGCTTAGAGTTTCCATCAAATTTGGAAAATCTGCAGCCATTATTTTTTCACATATATTTTCTGTCCTCACCTATCTCTCTGTTATCTCTTTTGGAGCCTCCGGTTACAGAAGTATTAGGCTGCCTGACATTTTGGGAGGTAGGAGAGAGGGATTCTTTTTATTCGTTATGCTTCATTTTGATAGTTTCTATTGCTGTGCCTTTAAGTTCACTAGTCTTTTCCTCTGCTGTATCTCATCAGCTGTGGATGCCACCTAGTGTGTTTTACATCTCAGGCAGCGTAGATTTATCCCCTGATGTTCCAGTTGGGTCTTTTTTTATTTTTCTCATATTTCTGCACTTCTGAACATGTTAGAATACAGTTATAAGAAATGTCCTTCTCTACTTGTTCTTCCATCTGTGTGAGTCCTGGGTCTAATGATTGTTTATTCTCATTATGGGTCATGTTTTCTTGCACATGTGACAATCTTTGGTTAGATGCTGAACATTGTGATTTTATCCTGCTTGGTACTAATTTTTTATATTCCTATAAGTATATTTGAACTTTGTTCTGGGATGCGATTAAGTTACTTTAAAACACTTAGCTCCCTTTGGATCTTGCTTTTATGATTTTTAGGTGGGTTCAGAGCTATGCTCAGTCTAGGACTATGTATACCCTAGAATTGAGGCGTGACTTTCCTGGGTACTGTACCCACTATGCCATAGAGTATGTGTTTTTCCCTCTGGCTGGTAGGTACAGGCCCTATCACAGCCCTGGGGGAGCACTGGGCACCGTTCTCATCCTTCCAGATCGTTCTCCCCAGCACTGGGTAGTTCTCTTAAACTGATCGGTATTGTGCTGAGTACCCGAGCAGGAACTTCTACCGATCAGTCTGTGCAGGTCTCCCCTTTCGGTATTCTGTCTTGCAAGCTCGAGCCCCCTTCATCGCCAGACTCTTTTTCCCCGCTCTCAATCCAGGGAGTGCAGTGGGCTCTGCCTTGCTGTTCCTTTCTCATGCTGCAGCTTTTCTCAAGGCTGTACTCTGGGGCAATGAAAGGTCTCCCCTCATTAGTCAGTCTTCTCAGGGATCACTGTCCTTCATTGCCTAATACCAGTGACTTGAAAACCTTTGTTTCATAGTTTTTGTCTTTTTTGGTTACTTCAGTGGGAGGGTAAATCCCGTTCCTGTTATTCTCCATCAGGTAGAAGCAGCAGTCTTTAACTTAAAATTATAGCAAACAGTTCAAGTTAAACATCAGAAATGATTTTTTTTTTACTATCACTATTAGAAAAGCAAAAATAGGAGACCCAGGAGTATTTGGGAGTCCTCATGCTGAGACACCTTAAAAAGGGGACAGGGGGCATTAGTGATGGGCAGTCATTTATTAAGAATTATTTGTGAGGTATGTGACAGAAGATAAACTCAAATCTTCATCAAAAAGGATTATTTATTGGCTTAACACTTTTCTGGGAAGTCCAAGGAGTTGGGCCAGGCACATCTGTCACTCAAAGTGTGCGTGACCAGCCAAACCCGCATCTTCCCCTGACCTGGGGGCCAAAACAAAGAATAATGCCCCTCCCCCCAGCGTCAGTGATCTGAGTGGCTGTTTGAGTCATGTGAGCCCTGAGCACTGTCAGATTAATTGCTGTTTCCAGGGAAATAATTTAAATTACTCTTACTGCTTAGTTTGGATCATGTTCTTCAGCTTTTCTAGTCTGCTCCCACCCCACCCATCCCCATGATTGACAGTTTTACTGGAATCACATGCAGTGGGGGAGGGACACTGTGTAGTCAAAGAGTTACCTGTGAATTATGCCAGAACTGTAGGAGATGATCTTGCAAGATTTCCACCTACTCCAAAAATTCATGATTCTAAGGACCAAAATGGTATGGAAAGGATTTGAACAACATCCATTATAGGGCTTCAGACAATGTACAATAAATTGATTCCCTTCTTAAACCACTTCTTAAGCTTTTGTTGTTTTTCTGGTTGGTTAAGTAATACATGCTTATTACTGAGAATTTGGAAACTTGAGAAAAATCTCACTACCCAGAGAAAAGCCCAGATAACATTTCAGTGTATATCCCAATGGTTAAAGAACTTGATAGATTTGATTTTTAAAAAGGCCTGCCTGAACAAAGACTGTGGCTAATTCTCGTGAAGTTTCATGTTTATAGACCAAGTTGAATACCAAATCTTGGCATTTATGCTCCCAGCACTAGTGAGCAGATTTTTCAATTAATTATGGCATGTGTGCACTTTTGAAGGTCTTATTCTTCTAATTACTTACTAGTTTCTGCTCTGCATTGTACTTTATTCAATAAAAAGGCACATCATTAGTGTCCAGTCCCCACTGCTGCATCCTGCATTCCAAAAGGTCCACCACAATACACGCTTGATCCTGACGTGTTTCTGAAGGATCTCAGGAATGATGAGATGAGGGTTGAATGGAACCCATAGTTAATTTTTGTGTTGATTCTATTCATCCATTCCTGCAGTCATCATCCATTTGCTCATCTATTCAACAACTTTATATTGAATACCTGTTATGTTCCAGGCACTTACAGGGGAGTAGAGAAATAAATGTGAACAAAACACACATGGCTTCCTTCCTCTCAGAGTTTGAAGCTTAACGGGAGACATAGAAAAATAAACAAACCAGTGGAATACAACACTGTGATAAGTGCCACGAAGGAAACAAACTGTTGAGATTTATAAAATTCAGACCAGACAAGTTTCTTCTCTGCTTCCAACCTCCCCTAGCTCAGCGTTGCCCCTACAAGGCAGCCCAGCTCCTCCGCATGGCGTTCAAGGCTGCTCCCAGTGTGGACCCCGTCTGACATTTCCGGCTTCCATTGCTCTCAACACGCAGGCACACGTGGGTATTTACCATTCCAAGACGCATATATAACGCCAAGGAGCTCAGGTGTTGACCTGCTGGCGACAGACAGTCTTTGAGCTCTAAGCAAGGCAGTGACAGTCTCACATGGTGGATGCTTTGGGTGGTAACTTTGCAGAGTGGGGGGTGTAGGAGGACTTGGTCAGGTGGAAGCCTGCAGACCCGTTAGGAAGCAGCAGCAGGGCTTCAACAGCAGGATGGCATGGCCTGAAATGGAGGCGGGAGCATCAGGTCTACGATATACTAACGTGGCCCATTCTCCAGGACTTGACCTTGGATTGGCTGTGAAAGAGATGTGAATGGCTCCTGGCCTTCTGGCCTTGAAGGGGTTGGTGAACTGCCAGCTGAGGCAGTAACAGTGGCAGTAAAGTGGCGTTAAGGTAGTGACACTACTGTAATCAATATATAAATGCCTCCAGAGAAAAGGTAGAAATCATTTCTTCCTCGGGCTCCTCAGAGTCTTGTGAGAGTATCCGGACTTCCTGCCAGTGGTCTCTCACATCTAACGTCATGGCAAGAAAGATTGTTTCATAAGCCTCTAACCTGGGGTCTCACAAGGGCGGCCCGCAGGCTGAATCAGGCTTACAGATCAGTGAGCTAATTTATCTTGCACAGTGTTTTAAAACTGGAAATTTTTATTTACAGTTTCTCTTAAATAATGTGACCTGCTGAAATCCTCATTAGAGCAATTGGCCCAAACTGAGGGGTGACTCTCTCCACCTGCACCCCTGGTTCACCACAGGCCTCACCACTCCCTAGTGTCCACCCAGACTGAGAAGTCCTCTGTGACTGCCCCATAGAAGGGCCCTTGTGTAATACGTGCAGGGCCTTCTCGGTCTGGGAAAACGGGATGTGTTTGGTTTGGAGGATGCTTGAATACTGATGGACGTGATCCAGCAAAGAAGGAAGATAGATGCTGCCAGGGAGAGCAGATGGCCTGCAACTAGCCTTGGCACAGCCTTGGCTGTTTCCTTAGGGGCAGAGACTAGAGATTCCTGACCCGGGCCGGCTCTCCCACCCTGTAGGGGTTTCCTCAGATTCTGGTCACTGTCCCATCCTTTAACTGGTTTTCTGCTCCCCATCTCTGCATCCCCAGAGTACATGATACCAAACTAGAGGATCTGACCCACTGTGAGGGTACAGACACGTGGCTGCTGGTGGTTGAGGAGTGGGGCAGAGTGTGAGGAAAGTGTCATGAGCTTAGAGTGGAGGCGACTCGCCTTTCCTGGGACTGCAGAGTCAAGGACGGGAGATGGGACAATGGGCAATAAAAAAAATGGGCAGGGGAGGAAGTGGTGTGTGGGGCTCAGAAAGAATGAGGTTGTGGGTCAAGCTGGTGGGGCAGCTTATCTGTAAATGGCATGAGGGACAGGGAAGTGGCAACGGCCTGAGAGAATCAGGCAGAGAAAAGCCAGGGAGACCTATGTCCTCAGACCCCTCAGGTGGTGTCAGAGCCTGAGCCTGTTCCTACCATCAGGTGGCATAAGGCCCTGAACCTTTCCACCTAGCAGATGTGTTACAACAGATGCCTCCGCTCCAGCCTTCAAGGGGCCCTCCATGTCCCTGGGCAATTCTTTAATTTTTCCTCTGCATCTGTTCTGAACCCTTACCTCCCTTCTCACAACCCCTGCCCCACCCGGTTCTCAACAAACCTTCACCTCATTAAGTAAATACATAAAGATCCCTTAAAGCAGCGGTTCTTAACCTTCCTAATGCCGCGACCCCTTAATACAGTTCCTCATGTTGTGGTGACCCCTAACCATAAAATTATTTTCGTTGCTACTCTATAACTGTAATTTTGCTACTGTTATGAATCGTAATGTAAATATCTTTTTGTTTTCCGATGGTCTTAGGCGACCCCTGTGAAACGGTCATTCGACCCCCAAAGGGGTAGCGACCCACAAGTTGAGAACCGCTGCCTTAAAGGATCTTCCACAGTTTCCTGTGCAAATCCCTCCCTTCCTTTCTCCCTCCCTTCCTTCTTTCTTTCTTTCCCATTTTCCATTTTGAAGCTTAACCATAGATATTTTGTTGGATCTGGGATTCCATGTATTTCATTAATTTTTTTTGCTTTGATTTTAGTCTTTTACTTTTTAATCATATTTTCCCCAAATCCTGGTTCTTTTTTTTCTATTTTTATCATTTTTTTTCTATTTTTGTCATTATTTAATCAAATGTATTCTTGTTGTTGTGACCTAAGGGTGTGTGTGTGTGTGTGTGTGTGTGTGTGTGTGTGTGTGTGTGTGCAGCCATGTGCTCTGGACTAGCACTAGAGACCCAAAGCAGCTTTATTCATTAGGAGCTAATGAATAAGTTAAATGATAATGATAAATGATAAATACTCTTGCTTAAGTTAAACGGTATCCCTGGATCTTATTTTCCTCATCCGAAAATTATACTCCATGTTGGATTCTTCGAGCCCTAACTTCCTCCTTACTCAGCTGGAGACCCAGGGAACTGGTGGGCTTTGTTTTCTGATGTGCACACGGGTGTCACCAGACAGTGCTAAGTAGTACAAATGAGGAGACGTATATTTGCCTTAGAGAGTCTTTCTCACTTATCAGTGGAATGCATCTTGTACCATCTGTATTAGATTCCCAAAGCTGCTGTAACAAATGCCCCGAAACTGAGTGGCTTCCAACAGCAGAAATTTATTCTCTTAGAGCTCTGGAGACACAAGTCTGAAGTCAGTATCAGTGGGTGGGAATCAAAGTGTTGGTAGGACGGTGCTCCCTCTGGAGGAAGAAATATGATTTAATGCCCCGTTGTCTGTGAATTGTCATAAGCAGTCAGAAGGGGCACCGGACCCAGGGACCCCACAGGGTGTGGTGACAGCAGGGGACCCCGGGAAGTCCTGTGGGCTGTTTCTCTCTGGCTTTCCCTTTGAGTCATTACAGAGTCGACCTCCTGGAGTGGACATGGAAGAGAGGACTCGGGGAAAGAAGAAAGATTTATTGAAATGGATAAGGACCTGGGTCTTCCTATGTGTGACTTCACTTTGGTAACTCCTCATTGGACAGTCCACCCCCACTGCTGCTTCTCACCTTCTAACTGATAGCACCACGGACCCACAGAGGCCCTTTTTGGTCGTTCCTCCTGTAGGCATCTCGGATTATTTCTTTCATCCTCTTTATCTCGTTCCCGAGGGCTGAGCTTTGCTGCTGTGTCTGGGTGTCTGCTGTGGGGGGACAATGGCATCCTGGCCCACTCCCCTTGGGCCGCTTCCTTGCAGCCACACAGGTGCCCCGCAGGATGTCAGCGCTAATCCTCCCGCTTGGGGCTGAGCTCGTCTCTAAGCACTGGTTAGTCGAAGCAGGATCCCAGACCCGCAACACTGGTCTCACCGCAAAACTGGCTAGAAAGGCAGAATCTCAGCTTTCATCCAAACCTGTGTTTTCACAAGATCGGAGCGTTTCCTATACACATGGAAGTTTGAAAGCCCTATTCTACGGGGTAACATCTTCCAAAGAACAGCTGCTCCGGTGCCCTCCATGCAAAGGCCTGATTCAGGGGATGCGCTCAGAGTCTGCTGGTGTAGACAAGCCACTGAGAGGCTCAGGTAAGGGGACCCGGCCTTGCAGCTCCATCACCCGCCCACCTGCCAGCCCAGATGGGCCTGAAGATTCCTAAGTTTAAGGTAAGGGATCAAGCCATTCTCTAAGGGGCAGCAAGTGCTTCCTGGGGGCCTCCAGCTGTGCCGATCATGCTCTTGGCAGCACCTGATTGGCTATTGTTAGGGGAGAATAAGGACCTTGGGGACAGTGGCACTGCGAATGCTGACTCAAAGAGCAGGCCTCTATCTGCATTTGGAATGACGGGGTCAATTCTGTTCTGGAAAGAAGCACACTGGCTCTTTGTTCAGCGGGTGCTACAGGATTTCAGTGGCAGGAACCAGCCAGATAGGGCCAGGGGCTGGTTAAGAGACAAAATGCAAGGCATTGTGAGCGCCGCCCTTAGTCCAGGCTGAAAGCCCTATTATGACAGCCACTGTTCACACAGCCGCTGCCTGGGCCCCGCCACCTTCCTCAGATATACCATGGTCTGGGGGTAACAGGCCCAGGTCTATTCACCTCTTCCCAAGGAAAAGGGGGTGACGCTATAGCAGACTTTGATGGGGCCTGGGAAGGGGTGGGGACAGGAGATGAACGGGCAAAGGACAGGTAGGACAGAAGGTGACCGTGAGGGTTAGTTAGGTCAGAGACCACAGCGGATCAAGGAGGGAGTGCTGGGAGCAGGATCAAGAAATGTTGTGCCGGGGCTTGAGGAGAGGAGAGAAAGCAGAGGGCAGGTGAGGGCAGGGAAAGGTCACTACCGTCGTCACCCACACCGTGAGACAGAATGTCAGAAAGGCCAATCCAAAACCCACACCCCACTTATGACTGTGAGGCTTAGGCACTTCGCATACCCTTTCTGAGTCTCATCTTCCTCATCTGCAAAATGCAGACACTGACATTTGCCTCATGAGGGGATGTGACAATGAAATTAAATGAAACGAAGCGTAAGGAAGTACCTAGCATAGCACCTGGCATAAAAACCATGAATTCTAGTTCAGAAAGATGTTGCTGTCTGTTACCTGTCAACTCCCACCACCCCCAGTCCTGCCAGCTCCACCCCTTAAGGAACGTTTGAGTCAGGATTCCCAAAAGCAGTAGGGGTGAGGGGCGAGGTAAGACTGGTGGCAATTAGAAGATGACTGCAATTATCCCAGCAGAAGTTAATTATATTCAGAGTTAAGTCAGGGTGTGTGGGGATGGAGAAAAGGCAGCGATTTTAAACAGGATCTGATGTCACCGCATTTACATTGCAGAACAATCGCTTTCAAGCACCGTGAATGACTGGGCCTGTGCTTTCTCCCTGTGAGTTTTTTGTTGTTTCGTTTGAATTGTTTTATTGTCCAATCCCTGTTTCATTCATTTTTGCCTTCGCCTAATCAGGAAGGACACTTTGTCCCCTGCAGTCTCCAGAGGGTGTCACTGAGGAATAGTTCCACCTGTTCCTATACTGTGTCAGCCCTGTCTTGGGTGGTGGCAGATGGGATGCCTTCCTCCCATGGTCATGATGGGACTCATTTCCTCGGGACCCTGCCCCTAAGTGCTGAACAGAGTGCGCTGTTCGCATCACCTCTTTCTAGTTCCTCGGGAGAGGCTGGTGTCAACCTCACGTGGAGCACTGCTTCCTTCAAGCAGGGCTCGTGTTACAGACACCAGGATGCCAGTTGTCCCCTTAGAGACCCCCTCCTTGTTCTGGTCACTCCCATCTAGACCTTGGATGGCTGGAAGGCCAGCAGCACTTCTTTCCACATCCGTATTATATTTTAACAGAGCGGGACAAAGCAGCTCTGGTGGGTTTAAGCTGGAGTGCATGGAGACAGCTCAGGGGTCAAGCACCAGTGACCGATACCACAACACAGCAAGTTGCCCCGCTCCTCTGAGAACAAGGCTTGCCTTACTGGCCACGCTTGTGCACCAGCTCTTCCTATTAGTGTGAATTCTTTCTCTCCTGCCAAGAGCAGGCTCACCCCCACCAATCTGCAGGCAAGTGTATAGATACTACCGTGTCCCAGGGGTGGCCCTGCTAGGGTTTATGCTGGCTGTCAGTGCACCTGTATGTTCAGATCCTCATTCCCTTCCCTTGGCTTTGGGGATGACTGTGCCGAGAGACCCTCGACTCTCATTGATCAGGGATGCTAAAATTCATAGAGCAGGCTGGTGTAGGGTGCACCATAGGATGCTACCTGTGGGTGCTGAGGGGTCCTGCTGCCTAGGTCCTCCCAGCTTTCTTGTGGAGGATGATAGGGGTTCCAGACTCCTCATGTTCATTTCTGGCATATACCCAGGCTTCTGAAACCTGCCTTTCCCCTGCTGACTCCTTGCTCTTTAATGAAGGAAATTCACCAGGGGTTTATTTAATACCATTCTACTATGTGCACCAGATTATTTGGCTATTTGGCTATTTCAGCTTAATTTCATCTCATTTGACTTCCTCACTAACCTCTTTGTTTTAAAAGACGGGATTGAGATAATTCAATATATTACAACGTTCCATGTTAAGAATTTTAAAGATTGGAGCTTTTAAATTAAATTGGCTGGGTTTTCTCCATCTGGGGTAGAAGTGCCTCATGATTTTCATCACCCCACAGATTTCGGAGTGACCCCTTTTCCTAAGTGAACTCCCTCGTTGAACGTGAGACTGTTTTAGACTTATCCTGGAAGCCAGGCTGGAAAACTATGTCGCAAGGAGGTCACTGAGCAGTTGGAGCCACTTGCTTTATAATTTCTTAAGAGATGTTTCTTCTTGAAGATGTTCCATTGATGTCCCCTGTGACCCTTTTCTTATCTCCAGATCAAAAGCAGTCATTGTGGTTGCTCCTTGAGTAACATGGGAGATCTCCAGGGAGAGAGATGACACTCCACTGCACAGATGACAGGTGTGGGTTACGGGGTGTGGGTGTGTTTTTCCAGTACCAGGGAGGGGCAGTTGCCCCAGGTCTGCATTCTTTGGACTGAGGAGCTGATCTGGCCCACTGCCTGTCCCCTCCAGCTTCTGGCTTTTAGCTGCAAATAGCCTCAAGCCTTGCCTGAGGATGGGGACAGGAGGTGCCTTCGAGTCATCAAGTGCCAGGATCTCCTGTCTCATGTGGAGAGCCCCATCATCCAACCTTCCCACCTGCCTCTCTGTCATTTCCTTCCGGGCATGGCTTGGGGATAAGTTCTGTCACATATCCCTCGTCTCACTCACCCTGCCTTGGAGGTTGGGGCCTTGCAATTGTCAGAACAGTTGCTCCCTTTCTTGGAGACATCTGTTGGTCCCAATGCTGGACCAGGGTTCTGGGTTCCCACATTTATTGGGTCATCTACTCAGAACCTCTTTACGTTTGCTTGCAAGGGTCTCATCCAGGCCTCAACATTCCATACTATGAAGGGATCGATCACCTTCCTGGGCGGAAATATGACAGTGAGGACACAATTTAGTTCTCCCCTTCCCAGCAAAAGACAAAGTCAACTCATCCCCCACCCCGCCCCCCAATGTCCTTGAAGAAACCTCCTTTGTATCCTCGTGTGGCCTGGAAAATTCTTCAACTGGGCATGGGTTTTGCTGTGGCTGATTTTTTCTTTTACCTAACCTCTGAACCTCAACAAAACCTAAGGCATGCCACAAAGATTCACCTCTCTGATTCTCCTTTCTTCCCAAAGAGCCAATCTTGCCAAACTCTATTATTATTTCATAGCTTCTTCCCGAAGTTAGTAGCTCAAGGCATCTGACAGGTAGGTATGAAGAGGAAGCAGCTCAGATGATCATGGTTTTCTGGAGGATCACTCATCACTGACGGATAACACAATTGTGGAAATGAATTATTCAGTCAAACAAGGCACAGTGATGCACTCAAGCCAGGTCAAAAGAAAGGGGAGTTATTATAAAGCTACCCATGGAAAGAACTGAACAACTGTCAGGATCCAAGCTACCTCTGTGGAGGGGTTCCTCCAAATGTTTCTCTCTCTCTCCCCGGCCCCTTCCTCGCTCCATTTGCATTTCCCTGCACAACTGCACCATTGTCCTTTGTCTATCAGCTTCATCTTCTTATTCATGGGTCCTGCTGTCTCATGGGGTTGGGGTGGTCCATTGTGACCTGTCCTGTTTGAATCCTGTATCATGAACTTTGGGTTTCCATGCCCACTAGCTGGTTTAGTCTCTTGACTGTAGTTTGGAGACCAGTGTATGGGTGAGCCCCCATGGCTCGGGGGTCCACTTTGGTTTCAACTGCATTGGCCAGGAGGTGCTAGGCCACATGGGACCCAACATTGGCTAAAGCATTAAGTGCCATGTAGGACAGTGTCCCTCAGAAGGGACTGTGGGCATGGCCAGCACACCAAGGTGGACCAACCCCAGCATTAATCTTGCTGTGGTGAGGGCCTGATCTTTTCTCTCTTGATTTCAAGTAAAGACAGGAGAAGGAAGGTGGTCCCCAAAACAGGTGGACTCAGAATTGCTGAGGACACAAACTTTCCTCAGAAACAGCCTGGTAATTCATAAGCAAAGGTCACCATTCTTTAAAAATAACAACAACAAAATGGAACATGCCAAGAATCTCCTGTTATGTCTGCTGAGAACGACCCTCTGTGGACTTTGGAAGCTGAACAGGTAAGGAAGGAGGTCAAGACAAGTTGTTTCTCCTTTAATTTTTGCCCACCTTTGCCCAAAGAGAACTGTTTGGCTGGGATCCATGGGCTAGTCCCAGACGAGAAGCAAAGGTCGCTCCCCTCCATCTGACAGCTACTAGGGAAGCTAGAAGGGGGTGTGTCTTGGGAAAGAGCTGATAGAATCTGATTGGGGAGCAAAGGAAAGACTGTTAGTGATCAAAACAAGAGGTACACTAAAAGCAAACACATTTTTGGTGGGGAGATATTTCCTTCCACTAGAGGTGTCATTATCTTACCCTCTGGAAAGAGGCTCCCTTGCTCCTACCAGAGGGGGCTTACTCTGATGAGATTGAGGTGCGAAGACTATTTTGAGCATGCTCAACTCAGCCCCACCCCCTTTCTCTTGGGCTTGGGCTGCCCACAGGGTGCAGAAGTTCTCTTCTGCTTTTGCTTTCCTCGCTGGAGCAGCGAACTCCCTGCTATAGGAAAACAAGTCCTAGGTCAGTGCTTCCAAGAACTTGGTGGGTATACCAGGCAGAGTAGGCTATGGGCTGTGAGAAACAATTTCCAGAAATTTAGTAGCTTCACCCTTTTCTGAGCCCTCAGAGTGCTCTCCATTCCGCTTGCAGATGGGCTGGGGGAAGGGAAGTATGAGGAGACTCATGGGAAGTTTGTAGGGATCGTTCCAGGAGGGCGTGTCGAACTTTTCTCACAATCCATTGACCAAAACTCATGTGACCAGAGTTAACTCTAAGAGAGGCTGAGAAATATATAGTGCAGCTGTGCCCAGGAGAAGGGGTGAACGTACATATCTATGAGCACTAGCTGTGTGTGCCACAGCACAGGAGCCTAATTTTAGAGTTCATTACTAGTCGGCTTTCTTGCCTGTAGGTGTAAGCCGCATCTACTAGTTATAAGGGTGTTGCTTCAATTTCCCTCTGTCATCTTTTGTTTTATAATCTATTCAGAGCTCTCATGGGGAAGTGAGAGGCTATTTTTAGATCCCTCAACTTCAACAATTGGTGAAGAGAAATAAAGCATGAGAATTGAATAAAACATTGGAAGGAGATTTTAGACTCTCATTTCCTTTGAACCTTAAATCACAAGGGGAAGAGAATATGATTTTGGACTTTAAATCCTTTGAACTTTAATATCTTTGGACTTTAACTTAATCATCGACTTTAATCATTGAACTTTAATTTCTTCCCAGAAAGTTGATGATGAGAAGGGGTTGATATTCAAATTTGAAACATTCTGTAATTGGTATTTTATTTCTGGAGTATTTTAACATCATTTAATTTCACTGTAGAACATATAATGGCCTGTATTTAGAGTGACCATATAATTTATCACCCAAGCTAGGATAGTTCTGAGAGAGAATGGAAGCTCTATTAATAAAAATGCTGGGACAACAGGCATAATAAGCCTGGACTCTTTGGGGTGAATTGGGATATATGGTCACCCTAGCTATCTCTGACAATGTGGAAGGACATAATTAGAAGAAGAAATGGAATAGGGAATGAATTTCCAGCAATGAATGTAGTAGATTTAATTAATGAAGATTTCCTGACCCACATCAGAGCTCCTCGGGGATCGATTCTAACTTGTCCACCGGTGGTCCCAGGTGGATCCCGGAAGGAGCTGCACCAGTCAGGGGCCACCAACTGGGGAAAGAGGAACCCCAGAAGGTCTGTCAGACAGAAGGGACTAAATGCAAGGAATTGGGAACACAGGGCTGATCGAGCAAAACGGAAGAGTAACATCCAGAATAATAACCGTGGGAAGCTGCTACTCTTGCTAAGACTCAGGGAACAAAAGGAAAAGGGTGGAATTCTCCTCTGCAGTCAGAGGAGGCCCCAGGGCGGATGCTGGGATCTCTGGGACAAGCTTCGTACAACTGAGGACAGGTGTGGCCTGGGTGCAGCTCCCAGCTGAGGAGATGTAGGCTGGTGCTCGGAGGACAGGAAGCAAGCCCTATATACGCCTCAGATGGTGTGTCTCCTGCCTGTCTCCTGACTGTCTCCCATTGGCAGACCCTGCCCAACAGGAACCAACTGTCAAGGGAGTCTGGGAAATGTGATTTGCAGAGTCCCAGCCCCAATGTCAAGAGTGGAGTTGAAGGGCAGGCTCAGAGCTGAGAAACAGTGGGGACATAATGGGCCTTGATACAGTGGAGGGCATCGGGGGTCCCTGATGAAGGAGGAGCAGAAAGGTCTCGGAAGAACTTCTGCCCCCCCCCGCCCCCCAGGATCGCCATACCCGGCTGACCACAGATGGGTTGAGAACAGACAGCTGGGGAAACTCCCGATAGATGACCCTTCATTCCCCGTTTCCTCTCATGCAGAGAGGTCACATTCCCAGCTTCTGTTTGCCCTTCAGTCACCCCAGGGAGGAGGAAAGGCCTAATCTATGTCATGAATTTGGGGAGCATAAACGGGGCGCGCTCAGCTTAGCTTTCCCCTTCCCTGGGGTGCAGGCTGCTTGCAGGAAGCTGACTTTCTTCTCTGCCCCAATTCATCCATAAAACTAATGTTTATTGATGTCTACTCATTTCCAGGCACTGTTCTGGTTCTGGGGGTGTAACAGTGAACAAAAAAGGCGGAGGTCGTAGTCTCATGAGATACATAGGCTGTAAACAATAAACATAACCAAAGAGTATATTATACTCGCATAATATATTGGAAGGTGATAAGTAGTAGTGCAAGGAAAAGAAAACGGCGACAGCATCAGGGCTGCTGGACTGGCGGCTGTGCTCAACAGTGTGGGCTGACAGCCTCACTTAGCAAGTGCACATGCGCAAATGAGGAGCGCAATGTCGCCCACGCTCAGAGCCTTAACGAGCACCGTGGCTTTTGAGGTGAATATTGATCATTCCGTTCCTCAGTCCAAGCAGTCACCGTCCCCGGTCCTGGATGTGCCCTGAGTGGCTTGCATGAGTAGGACTTTGGGCCCTGGCCCCTGCAGAGGCAGGTTTCATGGTCTTGGATCAAAGACTTAATCAGAATTGCTTACAATTAGTGCTCTAATCAGCTTTGCAAACAGATGCAGATGGTCCCTTACGCTGCCCACCGCACCCTGCCTCAGCTTTGCATCCAAGAGGGCAGTACTCCAGGACGGCTAATGCTATTGGCAAACAAAGGAACACCATTTTTAAGGTCCCTGGCCTCCATGTGGTCCTGAACCTGGTGGGTGGAGGGCTGTGTCTTGGAGAACCTTTCAGGGGAAGCCTGTCAAAACTACTTTCCCAGTAGCACTAGGATGTGCTGTGCCTTTTCCATGTTCATTCTCCCATGTGTACAGTGGAATTTTCCAGAGGTGACATGGCATATAATCACACAAAAGATTGGCTGCAGAAGCAGATTAAAATACCCCTTTTTTCTCTAACTCCATATTTGTGCGAAGCCTGATTTTCTATATGTATTTCCATCAAAACAACATATTGCAACAGACTGAATGCAGATGATATGAAAAGCCAGCTGTCTGTTAAGCCAGACTTAGAGAGATTTGCAATAAAGTTAACACAGTCTCTCTTCTTGCTAAATTATTATTTTTTTTGGGGGGGGGAAGTATAATTCCTTTCCTTACAAAAAATATTTATGTTACTATGCAATGAGCTTGTTGTTATTGACAAATAAATTCATAAATAAACATTAAACATTTTTCAGGTTTAATTTTGAATGTAGTAAATATCAATGGGCATAAGCCATGTAAATAAATCTAAAGGGGCCCTGAGGCCACAAAGTTGAGAAAAGGCCTCTCTAGAGGGCTTTGACATGACACCACAGCCACAATCACCTCTCCCGAGTAATCCTGCCTTGTTCCCTAACATCACACACACACGTGGCTGTGCTTCTCTGCCTGAGTCTCTTTGGGGTACCTAGAGGTATGCAGAACTACTTCAGATTAAGGAGGAAAAAAATGCATTTAATCCAGAGTGGAAAGCAGAAGGAATTAGAGATGCCCTGGGTTTACATAACAGATACCCGGAGAGTTACAAGGCGATCAAGTGGGTCTCTTAGGAAAACACATTTGTCCTCAGGCTGGACTCAGGGCAACTGGATGGGGATAAGCAAAGAAGGCTGCACACTTCCTGGCCACGAGGAAGCCGGGGACCCGCGGCATGTTTTGATCACTGGCCCCTAAATTCTGGCCCACCGAAAAGCTGCACCAGGACGCCCGCATCAGAATCGCCTCAGCTATTCGTGTACGGACAGGTTTCTATGCTCTACTCAGAACCCAACATCCCAGAATCTCTAGGGCTGGCGATCTAGAAATCTGTTTTTGTGGGGTTTTTGTTTTGTTTTGTTTTGCTTTTTTAACTTCTCGGGTGATTCTTCAGTTCAGCCAGGGTTGGGATTCTTGGATTGTCCTCCTTATAATCTGTCAGGTAGTTACAGGGATGTGTGCGTTACATGCTTTCCACCGCAAATATGTCTCCCAACCGCCTACCACAGGTGCCCAGTAGCTACCTTCGGTGATTAGTTCTTTGGGGATTAAGGCAGCACTGTCTCCTGTGTTACCTATTTGAATACTGCGTTCACCTGGCTCCGGGAGTAACATCTTAGCAGGTGTCTTATATACCTGCTCTACTGTGAGGAATGAGGAAGGGCAGAAACAATGGGGACAAGGAGAAGGAGACTTTCTGGGAGGATACGGAAGTGGGAGGCCAGTAGCAAAAGCTTTGCCAGTAGCTTTGTTTAGACAGGCAAGAAGAGAACAGAAGATGGATATTGACTTCTGCTGAACTGACTCCCAAGACGCTGGCACAGAGCCAAGATGTTTCTGCAGCTTCTGAAAAACGTTGGCATCAGTATCCCTCTTACTGGATGCTAATTATACATGTTGGCTCCAAATGCAGACAAGGAACCCAGATGATCTTCAGCCATCTCTGCGGTTTCTTGTGTGTAACTGAAAACCATCTGATGACCCTCCTGTTTCTTCTCTGCACTGCTCCCAGAATAATCATTCTAAACGGCTTTAAACTTTTCTTTAGAAACTTTTTTAATGGTGAAATAGGACACGTTCATAAAATGCACAAAACTTAAGTATATATAGCTTAACGAATAATTAGGAAGTGAACACCCTGTAACTGTCACCAGAGCAAGAAATGGAAGCCTGCCAGCCCTGTCCTCTGCGTGCCCCCTCCCAAACACAGTTCTCACCTTCCCTACGAAGGTGCCCCAATCTTGGATTTTATACAAAGGAATTTCCTTGCTTTGCTTTAGAATTTTATCACCTATGTGTGCATCCCTGAACATAATAGTTTAAGTTTGGCTGGTTTAGAATTTTATATAAATGAAATGAAAAAGTGTTACTTGATGTCTATCTTCTTTACTTTTACATTGTGTTTTTTCTGTTTTGTGTCTTTGTTTATTTCCTTCTTTAGATTCCACATACAAGCAAAATCACATTGCATGTGTCTTTCTCTGTCTGACATACTACACTCAGCACAATATCCCCCAGGTCTATCCATGCCACTGCAGATGGCAAGATACCTTTCCCTTTCATGGTCAAGCAATATTCCATTGTATATATGTACCACCTCCTCTTTATCCATTCATTCATTGATGGATATCCAGGCTGCCTCCACATCTTGGCCATTGGAAACAATGCTGCAATGAACATATGATGCACAGGTCCCCTCGAAGTAGTGTTTTGGGTTTTTACAGATAAATACCCAGAAGTGGGATTAATGGGTCCTTCTTTGTCTCTTGTTTTGCCTTTGCTTTAAAGTCTATTTTGTCTGGCATAAGTATTACTATCCCAGATTTTTGTTTGTTTGTTTACTTCAATTTTCATGAAATCTCCTTTTCCATACCTTTACTTTCTGTTTGTGTGTGTCTTTCAATCTGAAATGAGTCTCTTGGAGGCAGCATATGTAAGGATTTTGTTTTCTTAGCCATTTAGCCACCCTATGTCTTTTGATTGGAGCATTTATATTTCAAGTAATTGTTGATAGATATTTAGTTATTTCCATTTTGTTATTCATATTTTTTTACTTTTTTTCATGTTAAAGAAGTCCCTTTAACATTCCTTATAATACTGGTTTGGTGGTGATGAACTCCTTTAGCTTTTTCTTATCTGGGGAGCTCTTTATCTGTCTTTCAATTTTAAATTATAGCTTTGCTAGGGAGAGTAATCTTGGTCCTTGCTTTTCATCACTTAGAATATTTTGTGCCAATCCCTTCTGGCCTGCAAAGTTTCTGTTGAGAAATCAGCTGAGAGTCTTATGGGGGTTCCCTTGTAAGTAACTAGTTGCCTTTCTCTTGCTTACAAGGACTCATGTAGGATTCTGTTTGTCTTTGCCCTTTGCCATTTTAATTATAGTGTGTCTCGGTGTGGGCCTGTTTGGGTTCATCTTGTTTGGGACTCTTTTCACTTCCTGAACTTGTAAGTCTATTTTCTTTGCTTGGTTAGGGAAGATTTTAGTCATTATTTCTTCAAATATTAATATGTTCTCAATCCCTTGCTGTCTCTCTTCTTCTGGTACCCATTATGATGTGAATGTTGTTATGTTTGCTATTGTCCCAGAGGTCTCTGAAGCGATCCTCAGTTTTTTAAATTCATTTTTTTCTTTTTGTTCTGATTGGGTATTTTCTGCTACCTTCCAAATCACTGGTTTGTTCTTCTGTTTCATCTAGTCTGCTGGTGATTTCTTTTAGTGCAGTCCTCATTTCAGTTATTGTATTCTTCATTTCTAACAGGTTCTTTTTTATGGTTCCTTTGTCCTGTTTTATGCTTGCTACCTTTTTAAAATTTCTCACTAAGTTCCTTGAGCATCCTTAAAACCATTATTTTGAACTCTGTACCTGATATGTTGCTTGCCTCCACTCCATTTACTTCTTTTCCTGGCGTTTTCTTCTGGTCTTTCATTTGGGATGCATTGTTTTGTTTTCTCGTTTTGGCTGCCTCTCTGTGTTTGTTTCCATGTATTAGATAGATCGGGTACATCTCCCAGCTTGGCTGGGTGACCTTATGTAGTAGGTGCCCTGCAGGGCCCAGTGGCACAGTCTCCCTGGTCTGGGTGCTCCAGGAGTTTACCTTGTATGAATTGTGTGTGCCCTCCTGTTATATTTGAGCCTTGATTGCTATTGACACATCAGTGGGTGGGGTTGACCCTCAGGTTGAATGGCTATAGTGTTTGGCCACATCCACAGCTTATAGGCTGCTGTGCGGGGGGCATGCCCCACTAAGTGGGATTTGCCCCAGTGGGCTCTGGTGCCTGCTGAGACCACCCTTTGGGTGTGCTGCTTGTGGGGCTTAAGTGGGTGGTGCCCTGTTGTGGTCTGAAGCCAATCTCCAAGTATGTTGGTTCTGGGGCCTGTTGGGGCGGGGGGCTCCAATGCAGGCCCAAGTCACCCACTTCTTGTGACCAGCTAGGGATTACCTGGTAGAAGTTACAAAGTAATCTGCGATTGTTTGCTGCCTGTGGTAAACCTGGAGGCATGTGGGAGAGGCCATGCTGCAAACTGAGGATCTCTATCATCAGTACCCGGCCTGGGGTAGCTCCAGAAAAAGCCAGAAAACCTGGAAGTCTGTTGCCACCTGCAGGCTCCCTTAAGGTTCAACCACTGATAAAGCCTCATGCAGTTTGCAAATTGAGTGAGGCAGAGTCTCAGGTAGTCACTAAAAAGGGAAGAGCTGTGGTCACCAGGTTAATGTATACTCTGGTTTGGTGCCAGTGCTGAGCCTGAAGTTACTCAGCAAAAGTCTCAGAGCACACCGAGGCCAGTCACCACCCACCTGGGGCCCATGGACTCTGATAGTTTTCCAAGAACGAGTGCAAGGCCAGCAGGGCTGGCTGCTCATTAGAGAAAGTGCTTCCAGGGCTAGGGGAGTTGGGTAAGGTGGGTTCCCAGTGACTCAGCAAGGAGGAGCAGCAGAGCTCACCAGGCCAATCAGATTCAGATTTGGCCCATGGGGGCGGGCTCAACACAGAAAAGATGGTGCCCACCTGACGGCTGGATGGGAGGAGGACTCCACACAGAGAAAACGGTGACTGTCTTTCCAGTCTTCGTTCTGAAGCCACACAACTTAATTGCTCTTCATATCTCTCCGATGTCTCTCCAAATCACTCTACCTCTACCGGAGCCCAGGGTGAGTTCCTGCGAGTGAGTGGGTCTGTTGGGGCCATTTAAGAGGGATTCTGGGTTTCCAGCAGCCTTCTAACTTACCCAGGCAGTCGGAATCCTCACTGTTTTTCATAGCCATATGTTGTGGGGGCTCCTCTTCCTAGCACTGGTGCTCTGGGCTGGGACCCCTTGCTCCTCAGGGGCGACCTCCATGGCCGAGATATCTCTTCTGAGTCTCAATCACCACACACAGGTGGAGCCCACCTGTTCCATGTCTCCGCCCCTCCTACCAGCCTTGTTGTAGCTTCTTTTTTAGAGCCTTAGTTATCAGACTTCTGTTCAGCTAGACTTCAGATGGTTTTCCAGGTTGACTGTTCTATAATTTAGTTGTAATTTGAGTGTGGTCACTGGAGGAGGCAAGCACAGCGTTTATTTACTCCGCCATCTTGGATCTGTTTTCTACAGTATGTTTTTAGAGATATTTTTCATGTAGTGGCAAGCAGCTATGCTTTTTGCTGTAAAGTAGTCCATTGTATGAAATATATCATAACCTATTTATCTATTCTGTTGGTGGACATGTGTTTTGTCTCTAGTTGGGGTTCTTATAAGCAATGCTATTATGAATATCCTTTCACGTATATCATGGTGCATATAATTATACTATTCTGTAGTATGTGCACTCAGGAATGAAATTCCAAGGTCACAGGATATGTGCATCCTTAATTTTACTAGTTAAAGAAACATAATTTTTCAGAAAGATTGTATTAATTATTCATTCACTAGAAGAGAATGAAAATTTCTGATGATCTATTATACATCCCCACAAACAACTGGTATTTCTAAAGTTTTTAATGTTTGCCAATCTAATGGGTGCAAATTAGTATCTCATTGTGGTTTAATTTACTTGTCCTTGACTTTTAGTGAGTTAAACACATTTTCTTATGTCTGTTGGCTATTTGGATAACCTCTTTTCTGAAGTCAGTTTTGCCTATTTTTTTCTGTCTTCTATTGTCTTTTTCTTTTTGATATGCTTGAGGTTTTATATATTCTAAATATTGGCTCTTGGTCAATTATATGTGTCACAGATATCATTTCCTATTCTATTGCTTGCATTTTCACCCTTGTTATGTCATTTGATGAAGAGTTTCTAGTTTTAAGTTGTCAAATTTATCAATCTTTTCCTTCATGAGCAATAGTTTTGTGTTTTAAGAGCTCTTTCCCTATTACAGAACTTAAAGATATTCTCCTGTATTATTTCTCCAAGGTCATTTGGTCTTATGCAGTTATATTCCTGATCCACCTGGAACCAACTTTGCATATCATCCACTAGGCTTCCATTTTAATTTTTTTTCCCCATGTAAATGCCCAAATTGTTCTAGCATTATGTATTGAAAAGAATGCACTGTCCCATTTCTCCACAATGCTACCTCTGAAATAAATCAAGTTTTCCTACATGTAGGCATCTTCTTCTGGACTCTTTTTCTGTTCCGTTTGCTGATTTGTGTACGCTGGAGACAATACCACAACCTTTGTTATTATGGCTTTAGGATAAGGTTTGGCGTCTGGTTGCTCAAGCTTTCCCATTATTTTCTTCTTAGTCAAGAGTGTCTTGGCTATTCTTGGCCCTTTGTATTTTTATATAAATTTTATATAAATTATATAAATGTGTCAAGTTCTACAAAATTCCTGTTTGAGCTTTGACTGTCATTGTATTAATATTATAGATCAATTGGAGAAGAATTGATAATTTTATGCTATTCAGTCTTCCAAACAATAATAATGCTATATATATATATATATATATTATGTAATATATATATATATATATATATTTCCTATATTACATAATCCACATAATTTTCTGAATTTCATTTATAGTTTCAATTTGTTTTGGCATAAAGTTGGTCATAATATCTTCTTATTATCTCTTTATTGACTCCAGGACCTACAGTGATATTCTTTTTTTAAAAATGGTACCGCTTATTTGTGCTTTCTCTTTTTTTCCCCTTGACCAGTCTACTTGGGGTTTATTAATTTTATTATTTTTTCAAAGAACAGATTTTTATCTTTCTTGAATCTTTTAAATTACGTGTTGTTTTCTATTTCAATGATTTACTCCTAATCATTATTTTCTTCATTATATTTCCTTTGGCTTTAGTTTTTGTGAACTTTTAACTTTATGAGATAGATGATTTGTTCATTGACTTTAATTTTTTCTTCTTTTCCTTAAAGTATTATTTTACCTGTATTCCACATATTTAATATATAATTTTATTATCATTCAGTACAATTGTTTTCTAATTTCCGTATACTTTCTTCTTTGACCATAAGTTACTGGGAAATATACTCCTTAATTTCCAAACATATGGGAATTTTCTAGTTATATTCCTGGTCTTGAGTTCTAGCGTAATGGCATTGTGATCAGAGAAACTGGACTGTATAAGCTCAATCTCTTGCAAGTTTTGAAGCTGATTTTGTGGTCTGGCATATTGTCAACCTTTGTAACTGCTTCATGTGTGCTTTAAAATACTGTTTATTCTGGGTTGATAGGGTAAAGTGTTCTACCTGTATTATTCACGTTGTTCAAATTATCCAGATGGTTCTTAATTTTTGTCTGTTTCAATTACTGGAATTAAGTGTGATAAAATTCCCTATGTCTGTGGATTTGTCTATTTGTTTTGTAGTTTTGACTTCAAAATATATATTTTGAGGCAATGTTGTTAAATACATAGACATTTAGAATTATTATGTCATCATATTGATCTAAAAGATTTATCATTTGAAGTGCACCTGTCTAACTCTACTCATGCTTTGTGCCTTAAAGTTTGTTTAGGCTTTATTAATATAGTCTCACCAGCTTTCTTTTGGAACTGTTTCCACGTAATGCCTCGGTCATCCTTTTACTTTCAAACTTTCTGTATCCTTGTATTTTAGGCATGTCTTTATAAACAACAGATAGTTGTTTTTCAAAAAATCCAGTCTGACACTCTGTGATCATTAACTGAAGGATTTAATCTGCTTACACTTATTATGCTTACTGATATATTTGGATAAACAATCCACCATCTTCCTGTGCGCTTTCTATATGTCCCCAGCTGTCTATGTTCCTGTTTCTCTCTTTTCTTGCCTTCTTTTGGACTGCTTGAGTGATTTTTATCATTCAGTGTTCCTTGTTTTTTACGTTGGAAGTTGCATACTTCTTCATTTCTATTATTTTAGTCATTAAAACATGCATTCTTGAAATTACAACATGCGTTCTTGGTGTATCAATGTCTGATGGCAATCTATATTCTACTCTCATTCCAGGTAATTCAAGGACTTTTAAACAATTTACATTTAGTTTACTCTAGACTCATACATGCTATTGTTGTATATATGAATATTAATACTGAGTCATCTTCTTAGAACTTCTTAGGGGGTCCCTGAGCTGTCTGAAAACCTTGAGACTAGATGCTCCGAGCCTTCCTCCACTTTAAGATTTTATAAGCACGGAATTGCAATTTTAAAATATTACTGGACTAGCCCTGTTGTGGATGATGCATTCTTAAAAGACAATTGCACAGAAATGAGGCATGGCTTTTTCATGTTTTGAAAAGCAAGGAGGTTGGCACCTAAACAGTGAGGGCCGTCTCCTTTCAATCAGATGCAATTGAAAGCTTCAGGGAATGTGAGCTGGTAGATCTGCATATAAAGTGAGGTCTGTTCAAAAGATGATAAAAGAACTGAGTTGCCCGCAGGTTCTGTAGCTCACCTGAGATGATTCTACAAAAGCAGAATCACTTTATTTCCTGCTAAAAATCTTTTTTTGTTTTTCTATTTCCTCAGCAGACCC
>NW_017731594.1:2411409-2415300 GCF_001890085.2 Hipposideros armiger
CACAGGGGGCGATGCTGGGACAGCCATCTGGTTGCTTCAGCAACTTAGGGCAAAGCCGTTTTCTTAGAATGGTTACTCCAGACTAACTCATTCATCTAACTCAGTAACTCCACTCTCAACAAAAGCTCAAACCAGGGATATTAAAAACAAAAACAAAAACAAAACAAAACAAAGGCAACCTGTCCCAAATAGGAGCCTGGATATAAATTGAATCCAACGTGGGCTGTTTGATGGTAACCACGTGAGAGGTAAATATAAAAATCCATTAGAATATCGGATGGAGACAAGATTTTGTTTTTCACTCTTATATCCTCTAAACTTAATGAGTGATTAATATTTGTTGACTGAATTAAGACAAACCTCTCTCTAGTCAAGAAGTGGTAAAATAAAGGTTGATTAGGATGGGCAGAATTCAATGTAATAGCTCTTAGTAAAAGGAGTGGATGAATAGATGGCAAATTTGGGGATGGAGATATTGGACACAGGGTCCTTTGATGCTGTGGAAGAGTTTTTACTGTCCAGGCTTCTGCCAGCCCATGTGGTGCCTTTGTGAAGACTGGGAAAGGGTGCCCTTCCTCTGGACAGATGACACAGCCCTGTCCCAGAGCACACCCTCAGTGGGGGAAGCAAGGATAGGATGCCAGCCCCGCAGGTTTGGCCAGGTGCCACTGATTAGGGCTCAGTGGGCACAACTATGGTTTTGGTCCAGGTCAAAGACCTACCCAGGGCACCTAAGTCATCTGAGGCAGGACAGGTGTATACTCGGGACCAACTACTGTGCACACAAGTCCTCTCTCCACTGCTCAGATTTCACGTTTAAAAGGTATTTTTATCCCCATGGAAACTGGCCCGAAATTCACCTTTGCACTATTCATTCTATCCCCTCTCCAACCTAATTCAGCCCAGCCCAACAAGCATAGCACACCTGCTAAGAGATAAGAACCGAACAAAATAGGCTCAAACAGAGTTCCTGTTCTCTAGGAACTGTCAATCCAGCATGACAGATGACACACTCCCCACAAGGCTGGATGAGATGAGAGAGACGAAAGCCAGTCATGAACAGAGAAGAGGGCCGTGCCGCCCCGCTATGCAGGAGGCTGAGTGGCAGATTCCAAAGGCGGGGCTGGGGGTGTGGGCGCGGGATTGGAAAAGACCCGGGCGGAGCTTCCTCAGCCAAGACACAGAAACAAGAAGACGCAGGGTATGTTTGGAGCATGTGAGTCATCCTGCTTGGCTGGAACCCAAGAGCACACTGGGTTTAAGGTGGGAAAAGAACTGAAGGCCTGAAATGTCTCCCTGAGGAGTTTGGGCTGAATTTCTGAGGCAGCCCCAAGCCATTGAAGGTTCTGAGTGTTTTCCCAGAGTGAACATTTACTCGCTGAAAAGGACAAACAGTTATCAGGAATAACAGGAATAAGGGGCTTTTTCTGTGCAATGAGCTGGAATGCTAATTATAATGGATTTTTTTATTTCTTNGGGGGAAAAAAGGTGGGAGATGTTGCTTGGTGAAATTGAACTTTAATTAAATTATGATTCACACAAGCCCAGAAAGCGAAGTTTTTACCATTTATATGTAATTTCGTTCGGTAAAGTAGAAACACTTATTTTCTGTAGCTGGCTAAATATATGAAGCACACCTACTCTTGTTATCCTAAATTTTCACCTGTGCCTGAAGCTATGTGATAATGTAACCAGAGATCTCTTTGCCATCTTGGTGTGAGAAATAAGCACCTTTATTTTACACAGCATGCTGTGGACTCTCGGACCCCACCTGGCATCCAGTGCTACAAATGGTGACATCACAGCACTAAGCTGCTCATTTTCTCCAAGAGCTCAAACTGCATTCCTCCATGGGGAAATGATGTTTCTCTGACTTCGTAGTGAAGGATGCGGAAGTTACAACTTCTAAAGGGCAAATGACTCAGCGTTGAGTCACTGAGTCACGGGTCCCCTGGAGAAAGAATTCCAGACGCTCTGACTCTCTGGGTATAATTTAAGCCATTTGAATCTCAGGACCTGTATCTGTCAAGAAACCACGTGATCCTCTGCTGCAGCCTTACTCTGTTCCCATCTTACAGATGAAACAATTGATGCCCAGAAACATTAAATGATTTATCAAAGTCACGAGACTAGCAATTACCAGTGTTCTTTCATAACGTTTAGATGATGTTTTACCAAGCTCAGTGAATACACGGAAATGAGGAGTTCAGAATCCACACCAATATACAGCAAGTTTCATTTTGATGGCAGCTTATCCCCCAGCAAACTATACCATTATCTTACTGATCTCCAGTCTTCTTGGGGAAGGGGAGACACAGCATTACAACTACAAAATCACATCCACAGTTTTTAAGAGACCAAAGCCCCTCACGCAACTCTCTTCTTAACTTTCAGAACCTATTGATGGATGAGGTAGGCACATAATGTCTTTTGCAGACCAGAACTTGACGGAGATTGAAAGCTTCAGTCAGGAGAACCCAGGCCTCCGGGGTTGCCATCCAGGACACCAGCCAGATTTTGCTGTTAATTGGCTCCCATGCAGGCAGCTCTTTTAGCGACGGTTCTGTGGGTCCTCTGCGGCTCATCTTGATTTAAAGTGAAATGTTGTAAAGTACTTCTCAACCACTCAAAGCTTCCAGGGGTGCTCATGTTTAGGTGACTGGACAGAGAGGGAGGGAGGCTTCAAAACTGTTGTGCAGACATGAAACTAGATTATTCAGGCTCCTCAGATTCTGAAAATAATTCTCAGAAAGACAGTGACTGAGGAGTCTGATTTCAACCTAAAGAGACACACTCCCTTAGGCCATGTGGAATTGAAAAGAGTTTATGGGGAAAAAAATGCCTCTGTGGCCTTAAACATGCCGTCTCTGGGCTGACACCATAATAAAGAATGGAGCGCTGTTAAAATATACTGCACATTTTAATGACGCCACTAGCAGTAGGGAAAAAAAAAGTTGAGCTCAGAATAATTCTGGGAAGAAGGATTTTGCCAAGGAGATTTTAATGTCAAGAATGTATGTGAGGCTAAAAATAAGCAACTCACGAGCATTCCAGAGCTGTGGGTGGGGATGTATATATAATCCAATTAAATTATTCCATTTCCACTTATGGAAAAATCCAATGGTAAAAAATGGACTAGAAAACATTTTGTGGTATTTCACTTAGACTAGGCTTGTAAATACCGAACTCCAGACTTGTCAAAATAAGCCCCACCAAGCACTTCCTGGCCAAGGTGTTAGATAGGCGATGGCAGCCAGCAATACGCAAAAACGATAGAGAGCTTACAGAAACATCACGTCTAGAAAGAGCCAGAGGAATTCAGCGCCCCAGTAAAGAAGGGGCTCAGGGAAATCCAAGGGGAGAATGTCACTGAAGTGTGAGGAATGAACCCAGGGTGGCCCAAATGTTGAATGCAAACAGAGTGGCCTTCAGAGAGCTTCAAAGACACGTGAGACTTAGGTCCCAACTCTGTGACTCACAGACTGCAGCTCTGAGGCCTATGACATGTTAGCACTATTTCTTTTTCTATCAGAGAAAGTACCCCTTAATTTTGACCTTGCTCTGAAGGGCCAGCATTAGTGCTCTTTCCACAACTCGTTTGTTGATACAATGGGACTGTGAGGATGGCTGCTGCGAACACACCCCTCTGCAAACCCAGGCCGTCTGCACAGGAGATGTTAAGTCCCAGTGCCTGGAAATGCATTTGTTGGCATTTCAAGGACGAGTATCTTCTTGGCTACACTTACTGAACCTCCAATCCAACTCTGGGCTGGGTGCAGGGGAATCTAGGCCTTGGTAAGTCTTTTATTTACTTCTTAATTTGCAATGAGAAGACTCATGTACAACCATGCTTCTTTTAGTCCCCTCTGCTTGCCCAAGGTTGGGCCCTGG
>NW_017731594.1:2416365-2419809 GCF_001890085.2 Hipposideros armiger
AAAGGGGTTGTGGCTGAGGTTAAAGAGCGTGGGCCACAGCCTGGGCCAGGGTTTGATTTGTTAAACTAGCAGGACCTTTGTGACCCTGAAGCGTCTCACGTCTAACCTGCTGAGGAGCTCTGGAGTGAGGAAGACGCACATCGGAGCCTGAGCGCCGTGGGCTTTGGCGTGTCTGTCGCAGGCAGCAGTGCCTCTTACCTGCCGGGGATGCAGATGGAGCTGCCGAAGGTGCAGTAGATGATGGGGTTGATAGCGCTATTCAAGGCCGGCAGGTTCTGAATGATCACAGAGGCATAGAAGCGCTCCTCGGTGTCTGGAAGGAGGTTGAAATTGTCCAACATGTCGAAGAGGAAGTACGGACTCCAACAGCAGATGAAGGCTGGGGAGAAGAAAGTGGGGAGCACCACAGGGGAGCATCACGGTGGGGGGGAGGGGGGGCGGAGTCCAGGGGGCGCCCTGTGCCCGCCCTGACTGGAGCCTCCACTAGGATGCTCCTTAGCACCCGGGATCTCTCAGAAATGTGTAAAATAGCTGAGTGTGAACATTCATGTCATATTTACTTAAAGACAGACACATGTGCACATACACACAAACATCACACAGATACGTTTCCCAAACGGTACATTTCCCAGAGCTTCTCTATCCGTAAAGGGAAGATCCGATTTGATCACAATTGTTGACTCTTTATTGAAAGCTTGGGAACTTCTGGGCATGGAAGGGCAAAACTGCCTTTTTTGGAGCATTTTGAAAATGTGTGTGTTTATGTATTTGAGGGTATGCGTGTTTGGGGTGTGGTTCTGGTTAATCCAGAGGTGCCAGCCCTCCTCTGTGGTGCAGGGCAGTCCCACCCATGTCCCATACATCCTTTGAATTCCCAACTGGACATTTATGGAGCAGAAAACCCTGTTTGTAATTATCACCGTCTAGAAATCTAATTCTATTTTACATAGGAATGCAAATATTTTTAATAAATATAGAATTTTCTAGAAATGAAATTCCCTTGCAAGTGAGGAATGATTAGTTTGTTTAATTTGGAACATTAGCAGGGTTTCTTCACCTGCTCAGAAAATCAAATCACCGACAGCAATCTGCTTAATTTTTTATGTCTCCATGAAAACACAACTGTATAGGTTTTCGTTTGTAGCTGCTGCTATGTCTAGCTGGTTGCTTCATTCTTCTTCCAGTGTAGCTTTGCCCAAGTATGTACACACTGAAGTCTGTATTGTTTTATTAGACATTATTTTCTTTCTAGTCTTCCTTTATATTATAATATATTGATTGTTTAAGAATTATGTTAGGTCAGTAGTATTATGTATACATGTTGTTTCAGGATGGTAAAGGGGCATTGCAAAATATTTGTTATAGAGAGGGCTGTTTTGGTCTGCTTGGGCTGTCGACACTGGCTGACCCTCTTGTGGGGTTCCCTGCTCTCTGACTAAAAGGACCTCAAGGCCTGGGAATGTGGTACCTCATTACAAAAGGTCATGTTGGCTATGGAACACACGTATAAGCAATACTTCCTGAATGACACTTCAGGGGTGCGGGCGGGTCTGTGCTTCTGATTGGGAAGACAAGGGAGTCTCTGATTTACTTCTGAGGCTCCTGGGAGAGGCTTTTGAGCCCTGGTGGGTTGTCTATACTTTATCCCCCAAGTCTGCCGACAGTGTTGTTTTGTGCTTGTAGTCGTCTGGTCGAGTCACACTGCGTGTGGTCTATTTGGCCTTTTGCTGTTGTGTTTTCAAAAGGTGAGAGTGGCTGTTTTGGTAACTTGACAGGCAGCTAACTGGAGGGCTATGCTTTCTGAGAGCTGCCCAGGGTCACAGGAGGGGTAGGGAGGGGTAGTATTTGAGCCACATGAAAAAGAAGCAACATATCCTTTTTGCATATCCTCATTCATTCCTTCATTCGCCAGATATTAATTAAGCACCCAGCATGCGGGGGCCCTATTATGGCCTTGGTGCTATATCGTAAGGAACGCAGAAGTAAAAGTCCTGGCTCGCATGGAAGTATGACTCCACCAGCAAAGACAGACAATAAGCAGATCAATACATATCTTAGAATGTCAGCTAGAAGTAGGAATATGAAAAAAAAAAAAGCAGGGCAGTGGCTATAGGAGGGCTACTTAAAACTTGTCAAGAAGGCCTTCGTGAGGAAGTGGCGCTGCTGGGAGAGAAAATGATGTGAGGGGGTTAGCCGTGCTGCCCCTTGAAGGCGGACTGGAGGAGTGGTGCTGGAAAAGGGGCTGCGGAGGGGGGTCTGTACTAGAATTCATGGAGGGAGCTGTTATAAAGCATGTGTGTGCGCATATGATCCAGTCAAAGGGGAAGTCTGTGGGGGAGAGAAGATAATAAATTAGAGGTGCAAAATTCTTGAGTAGGCAGACAGGGCTGGGATTCAGGCTCCAGTGAACATTTTGGACAGAGAAAGAAGCAGTGCTGTTTTATCTACAGAAGGAAGAGAAAAGGCAGAGCACGTGATGGAGACGCTTCCCATCAGAGCCGGTGAAGGCAGGAGAATGAGGACGTTCTAGTTTGTTTACTTGTATTGTTTCACTGAAATAAGAATCAAGGTCACTAGCTGAAGGGGGCTAAAGGAGAGGAAGTTTTGAAGGTTTGAGAATAACAAAGAACGCACACCAATCTGACACATAGTAGGTGCTCTAGAAATAACCTTATTTTTGGAGATGAGGTGACTTAGTGGGTCTTAAGAGTAGAGAGAAAGGAAAAGAAAAAAAAAACGGAGAAGACAGGAGAGAGAGAGAGAGAGAGAGAAGATAAGGTACCCATTAAGGAGAAATTTATAGTGACCTTGAAATTAAATACCCAGAAGAAACGGGATGTCACTTTTGTCCTCTTTTTAGTCATGAGCTTTAGCCTCGAGGGAGACTATGTCTTAGAGAAAACAACTGGGTGATAGTGAACATCAGCTTTGGCTAGTAATTAGATTTTCTCCAAATTATCCACCCCCTGGCCTTGGTGGACAACTATATTAATAAAGAGAAGAATTAGAAGACAAATGTCATCCTTTGAAGGAGCCACAAATAGACTGATACATTCCATGCACTCCACTCCAATCAGACAGAAGTAAAAGTACCTATAGACAAGTTCCTTTCTCCCGTGGGCTCTCCACCACCAGGTCCTAGGCACAAGTTTGTGTTTGGAATGTCACTCAGTTCTGCACCGCCAGGATGGACGTTACTTACCGAGAATGATGACCATGCTGTACTTGATGGCTTTGATTTTTGCCTTTGAGATGGGCCCTCGGTTGTAACCGATGCACAGCTTTCCATCTGTAGATACAAAAAGGCAGTGGTAAAATGAAGTGCTGTTTCTGCCAATACAAACATGGGAGTTAGTCCCCTAGCTGTCACGGGACCACTTATATCCTGCTTACCTATGCCCAGGAGGACCTCCTTGGATATTTTCCGGGTTGGATGCTGGAAAC
>NW_017731594.1:2422304-2434313 GCF_001890085.2 Hipposideros armiger
TTTTCACAGGGCAACTGGGCGACATATGATTAAGGACCTGCCCTTCAATCGCCCAATGAGATCAGTGAAAAAGCGTCTTTAATCTGGCCGCTGGACGAAATGCAAAGCCCCAGCTTCTAAAGATGGCTCTTCAAAGACAGGCTAGCTACAAAACGCCCGTAATTCTTCTTTATTGGGAGATAAAAGGATTATTTCTACCCAGGCCTTGGCACTGAGCTGGAGTGAAAAGCAGTTAAATTCAGCCGTCACTGTGCATTAATAGCTGGAGGAGCCTAGAGGCAGCAGGCCCCATTACTTTCAGGACAGGAAGCCGCACACTGCCTTAGGCTGGTTTAGTTCAAGTGTGCGTCCCGGGAGGTGGGGGGAATGGGGGGGGGCACCCTGGAAATGAGTCTCCCAGGGGCCAGTTCCTGCTCATCTTCCCCACGTTGCCTGCCCCTTGCAGAGGCACGGGGTATCCATGCTTCTTGTGAGCACCTGAAGAGGGAGCAGTTGTTAGCCTGGATTTTAAAACAAGGCCGAATTGATTCTTGGCCGGAGGCGGGCGCCATCTGTGGACCTATAATAAGTGCAGGTTATTTGTCAGCAAGGAAGCCTACTTAGTGATGTGTTAAAATAAATATTTTTCCTATGTTGGGAACTTTAGGTACTTCAGCTTGATTTTTAAAAATTAAACATTTTTAGGAGTTACGCCTGCTTTCTAAAACTTTTAAAAGTTGAAATTCGTTTTTGATTTCTGATCATTGATGGCTTCTTTGTCTTCAAATATAACCCAGATGTTAATTATTTTTAGCACATGTGTCTTATCTGTTTAACTAAGGGACTTTGGCTACTACATTCAGGGTTTTGTTTTGTTTTTTTGACTCTCTAGCCAACCAGAGGTCACAGCTAGATAAGAGGCGGTAGGACCTAACTCACAGCCTTTTCTGTTCCTCAGCTCCTCAGCTCCTCAGCTCAGGGGGAACCAGGAACCCTAACAGGCCTTAAATAGTTGTGGCAGAGACAGGTTAGCTGTTCATCAAATCCTTTCCTTTTCCCCGCTGAGGGCACACAGCTAGACTACATTTCCCAGCCTCCCTGTCCTCAGGGTGTAGTCATGTGACTAAGTTCTGCCTATAGGAACATGGGACGGATCCATTATATATATATATATATATAGCAGTCCCAGGCCTGACTCAGAAAAACCACTTGAGAAATCCGCCATTCTCTCTACCCGCGACCCTGCCTGCTGCGTGCTGAGGGTTACCTTAATAGTCATCTGTTTTATGTGGCACAATCTTCATCTGATTGAGTTTCTGAATGACTGTGTGGAGCAGTGTCCTTCCCTTTGACCTTTACTATCAACTGGACTTTAATTGAGCAAGAAACAAACTTCTATTTTGTTAGGGCTACTGTATTTTGGTGTTTCTCTGTTATAGCTGCTAATGTTTCCTTAACTAAAGCATACACTGGTACCTCATAACAGTGCTGTCATAAAACCTAACACATGTGAGCAGGCAGCAGGTGGCAAGAAAACTGATATTGGAAGCCGCGACACTAGGGATCCGTTTGGTAGAAGGGTCACGTGTGATGCCTGGAAAGACAGAATATGTGCCTGCTGAGCCTAAAGCCCCAAGCACAAGGGCGGTGTACTAGTCAGGGCTCTCCAGAGAAATAAAACCAATAGGAAACACGTACAGCTATATATGACAACGAAGCTGGCTCTGGTCCCCAAATTAAGCTGTAACATTGAGAAGTTTTAATCAGCAAAGACCCATCATGAATCATTCTTGATGCAAAGAACAGACTAAGGATGTGGCCCCTCAACTACTACTTCTGATGGCCTCAAGCTAGCTTCCCTTAAGCTGAGACACGGATTGAGTGAGGAAGCAAAGAACAAGTCAGACATGAGAATTATACTGCGGAAGACTTGTTGGATATGGTTGCTGGTACATAAAACTGACTGGAAGCAGTTATATCGGAAGCCTACCAAGTTTTTGAGAAATAATAATTGCCAAATAAGCCATGAGCTTTATATCTTTGTCAAGACTTACAACTATCAGACTTTCAAGTTTTTATTAATCCTGTGGGTAGAAAATTGCATCTAATGGAGGTTTAAATGTGTACTTTCCTGATTATTCGTGAGGCTGAGAATCTTACTTTCAGCCAGTACTCTTTTCCCTTCTGTGAAATGCCTTTGTTTTTCTGATTTCTTTTATCTATTTATCTTTTAAAGTCTTTTTAAATTTATTTTTAGGACTTCACCTATTATGGATACTAATCTTTTCTTGGGTACATGTGTTGCATGTAGTTCCTGTCACTTTGTGGTTTGCTTGACTTTTTACATATTAAAAGAGTCAAATTTATCCATCATGTATTTTCTGATTTAAGGGATCTTGTACCTTGTTTAAGAAATCCTTCCTACCCCAGTGTCATAAAGATATCATCCTACATTTTCTTTTAAAGTTTTAAAAAAGACAAACATTCCACACTTACGTCTCTAATTCACCAGGAATTTGTTTTTGTCTGGCAATCGAGGTAAAGATCAAATTTCATTTCTTTCCCTATGATCTTCTGACATATACCAAGTTCTCATATATGTGTAGGTCTGTTTTGGGGCTGTTTTATTTTTTGTTTGTCTACTGTAGTGTGTCAATACCATACCCTATTAACCACTCTGACTTTATGATGAATCTTAATATTTAGTACAGGAAACCTATCTCGTTCCGCTTCTCCAAGAGTGTCTTAGCTAGTCTTGGTTCTTAAAATTCTTGTATATATTTTTAAATTGCCTTGTCAAGCTCAATAAAAGGCCCCATTTCAATTTTGATTGGAACTGTGGATCAGTTGGGGAGAACTGACATCTTTATGCTGTTGCGTCTTACTATCCACGAACATGTTATAAGATTCCTTTATTTATGTCTTTATATTTCTTCATGAAGTTCTTTATGGTTTTTTTTTGCTAAATGTAGTTATTTACACTGAAGCCATTTCACCCACATGTACTGAGGAAGGAAAGTGCTAAGGACAGTTAATGGGCTTATCTTAAATTGATTTAGCTAGAAGTCACTAGGACTTGAATCTAGTTCCTAATCCCCAGCTTTCCACTCCAACTCATTCTACCTCATTTAATTTGAAACATGCAGTCTGGATGTAACATGAATCACATCACGTCTTCCAAGTCATAATGGCCACACACAGTTATATCCAGATATGTTACACTTTGTCTAGCTCATGGGTGCCCCTCCCCCCATCTCCTGCCCCCATGCAATAAATTCTCTATTTTATAGGAACAGATAGATACCCCTGAGCATCAAGAGCATGCTTGTTTATGAAAGACAACAATGCAAAAGTTTGGAAACCTCATCTTCTCTACCTCTCGCCCTCCACACTTGTTTGTGGGAAAGTCTTCCAATCATTTATTAAATAGTTCTTTTTTCTTTTCTTTCTGTCAGTCTTTGCGGGGGAGAAACTAGACATATTTGGCAGTGAGAAGAGTGGCTGTTAAACTAATGATGACTTGAATTTTGCAGCCTGTGTTTACAAAGAGAGCTTCTGTTCACAGTAATCACTGCTGATGTCCCCTTGTTGATGAGCAATAATCCTTGTGTGCTAACACCACTGGAGCTCCTATTTACCAGCCAACTCCAGAGCTGCATAACTCTAATGACAGACAGGAAATCAAGTGAGTTCCATTTATGAATAAGATACAGAGAGTGTGCGGGCTTTTGAGATTACCATCTGCTGCTCATCCCAGAAGGGGGTCACTGATGGTGATATGAGGATATAGACAACTGACAAATAGGGATAATGGAGCTATAAACATGTATTAAAGGATGAAAACTTGTGGTAGCAATTTCCACCTTTGGGGAGGAGTACAATGGCATACTGCATGTCATTGGCAAAACAGATCTCTATGTGGCTTTGTAATATTTCTGAGGCCGGAGGACAGGAACCCAAGAGTACAGGGACTGGAAAAGAGTACAGGAAGATATGGGAGACACTGGAAAAAGACGGGGGGGCCCAACCACAGTGGTGAACAGTTGGTGAGAAAGGGGTGGTGGGAGATACCTCGGGTGGTGGGGTAGTTGACAGAATGTGGAAACCTTCTAACACCTCAAACTGCCAGCAACATTTGCTGTGTTCATTCTTGTGAGTGATGAACTCAAGAAGAATGAGGTAGATTCCATGGCCCATTGGAGCAGGAGCAGAGGGACGAGAAAGTTTTAGGCCTCTGAGTCTCAGGTGTTGTGTGTTGAGGTTTACTGAAACAGAACTGGGGAAGGTTATAGCGGTGATCTCAGGCTTGGTCTGGTGGGAGCTGGAGCGCTGGGACAGTGGGGGAAGCATGGCCCGTACTGTTTAGGGTCCAGGATTGTTCTCTGGAGAAATGGCAGTTTTATGCATTTGTGAACTCAAGCCCAACAGATATGTCTGTCCTCTTGCTGAATGTACTTGTATGGTGATTTCCTTGGACAGTCCTCACTTTTTATCCAAGGGTCCTCCAGGGTGCTTCACAGCCAGGCCTGAGAGACTGGGGCCACCCCGCATCCTGGTTCTAGGGCTGCTTGGAGAGACTCTCTACTGCCATAGCTTAGGCCAAAAGCCCCCCACTCCTCCTTGTCCCAGTGTTTAGGGAGGCCAGGTAGAGAAGGCAGAGCCTTCCCAGGACAGCCTTTGGTGGGTCTGATCTGCCTGCTGGGCCTGATCTAACAGTGCAGGCATGTTACAGCCAGAGCCCAAGCTCCCGCTTGCTGGAGGAAAAACTCTGCAGAGGCCAAATTAGTCAAGAGTTCGGTCACGCAGTTCAGAGGCTTACTTACCTGAACAGTTGGAAATCATCTCACAGCCTTTGCTTTTGATCCAAATGGTTCGGATCACAATGGCATAGATGAAGCTGTGGAAAAGAGCAAAGGTAATGTTAAAATAGCGGGTGGGTCCCTAGTGTGACACAGAGAAAGGACCACACCCACTTCCTGAGTGTGAGGAGTGGAGGGAGGGGTCCCTTAACCATGCCTGCCCTCTATATTTGCTGATTACGGAATCACAGTGAATCGAAACTGAAAGCCACTAGAAAGATCAGTTGGATACAGCTACTTCTGTTTTTAGTGAGGAGGCTAAGACTGATGGAGTGAAATTTCTGTAATATAACCCCTGTGGTTAGCGGTATAGCTGAGATGAGGATCCAAACCCAGGCTTTGGGATCAGAAAGATTTAGATTTGTGACCGGCTCTACTACTTGTTGGTTGTATGGCCTTGACTTTGGACCGTCTTTCCTGTGGCCCCATCATTCCTGCCTTCTGTGTGCATGCCCCTGTGGTCCTCTCCCCATAAGTGTGGCGGGAACTGTGGCTTGCTCCTATTTACCAGCCAACTCCAGAGCTTCGTAACTGTAATGACAGACAGGAAATCAAGTGAGTTCCATTTGTGAATAAGATACAGAGAGTGTGCGGGCTTTTGAGGGTGGAGCCCTCACCAGTCGGATTAGTGCTCTTATAAGAAGACGCCCCAGAGAGCTCTGCTGTCCCTCCCACCATGTGAGGATAGAGAGAGAAGTCCACACCCTGGAAGAGGCCCCCACTGGACCAGGCTGGCACCCTGGTCTCAGACTCCAAGCTCCAGAACGATGAGAAATAAATTTCTGTTCTTTATAAGCTGCCTAGCTGGTGGTATTTTGTTGTAACAACCTGAACAAACTAAGACAGTGAACCTCAGTTGAGACTGTGAAATGGAGTTAATACTATGAACCTCATTTTTTAGAGATAAAAAATGACAGCATTTCAAGTGCCAAGCCCAGGGCTTGAAAATTAGCAAAGGCTCAATAAATATCGTTTTCTGTCCCCTCTTTCTTCCTCAGCTTTCACATGATAGCGTACCTACTCTTTTCCCGTGCCTAACAGGAAATCAGCGTGATAATGACTCAAAAGCATCAGCAAATTTTGTATGTCCCCTTTGATAAATATATGAATTAATACCCTTGTTTCATGTTATTTGACATTTCAAATATATTAAGTATCTTGACTAAAAACTGGGAGAAAGCGTTGGTTTATTTTAAAACTGCACCAAATTCCCTCTTGAGGACCACTGGTTAAAAAATAAAATTAGAGCGCCATAGCAGCTGACAAAGCATTAATTGCTTTTAATGATCTTCAGAATATAACTTAATTAATGACTGTGTTAAAACCCTCTACATCTTACTGCTTTTCCTGTTCTTGTTCAGCTAAACCCTCTGCGTGCTTCAGGGAATCTGGGAGTCTTTTCGGGGCATCCCCGCTCCACATAGGCCTTCTCCGGGGCTATTCTGGAATTTGCATGTCTACATTAAAGAAAAAATGAGAATAAAATGACTAGTGAGTCTATTCTTTAAGCAGCATATTTGTTAGAGTAGGGAAAGTTTGTCCCTATGCAAATGAAATACAAGGAAAGGTTACAATCATCATGATATAACTGTATTACAGTTGCAACCCCAGTGCTTAATGGATCAATAATTCAAATATTTATTGACCACCAACCACATACACAATAAAAATTTAAAAAGTTAATTAAGAAAATTAAATGTGTTAGGGGTTTGGGCCTCAGTTGCCCCACCTCACCTTTAAAGGACCAGCCAGGCAAGTGGAAAGCCAGCAGCAACTTTACTGTTAGCCAGGAAACACCTAGTAAGTAGGGCGCCCCTTTGATTTACTAAGCAAATCAGGCCACTTCTCAGAGTGTAACCGTCACGCATCAGAGAGACCGCTGAATTATATTCATCTCCTCTTTCTTCCTCACATCTTTCTTTGAATTAATCAGCAAGTTCTGTGCATTGTCCCTTCAAAATGTCTCCATTATCTGTGTACCTTCTCCTCCAAGCCTTCTCTATGTCTTCTCTTTTTTAATACATTAATGATTTTTTTTATTGTAAAAAAAGCGCAACACAAAATTTCCCATTTTAAGTATTTTTAAGTGTATAGTTCAGTGACACTAAGAACATTCACACTGTTGTGCAACCATCACCACTGTCCATTTGCAGAGCTTTTTCATCTTCCCAAATTGAAACTTGGTACCCATGAAACACAAAAATATAGACAGCTTCATGAATGTATGCCAATATATGTAACATAATATATATGATTACAAAGGCGCAAAATGTTATGAAGATATTGGGTTGTCGGAAAAGTCATGATGTATTTTTCTATGTTTTTCATTGCAAAAGTGTGTCATGACTTTTCTGACAACCCAATAAAATGTAGGGTGGCATAAGAGTACATAATAGGGACCTTGACCTGTTCTGGGGGTTAGGGAAGCCCTCCCAGAGGAGGTGAAGTTTCAGCAAAGATCTGAAGGACAAAATGTTTTTTTAAATGCAGGGGTGGGGATCATTCGGGTAATGGAACAATATGTGCAAAGGTTTGAGAGAAGGAGGGAGCACTGAACATTTAAAGAGCTTAGAGAAAGCCAGTGGCTGAAGCATGTGTGTAGACAGTTTGTGTGGCCTAAGATGAGGACAGAGCGTGAGGTTAAGGACCAGACCATGAAGGGCCTCGTGCACAGCGTTAGAGCTTTTGGACCTTATCTGGAGACAACAGAAATTCAATGAAGAGCTCTCAGCAGGAAAGTGAAATGATTGATTAACACTTTTTTTCAAAGATCAGGCATTGTTCAGTGTATATAATTTGTTTCTATAGAGACATATATTCTGGGCTAGGAATTGAATAGTCCTGGAAAGTTACACAAGAAATTCTTAACAGTGCTATTTCTGAGAAGTAGGGTGGGGAGGGTAGGAAGAATATTTTTATTTTTTATCTCATACCCTTTTGTATGCTTAGCAATTTCCCAAATAATGACTCTGGCTCTCGTGTGGAGTAGGGACTTAGGAGAGGTATGAGTATATAGGCAGTTATTGCAGTAGACTGAATGAAAGATGGCAGTAATCATGGGAGTGTATACCAGCTCAATTGTCTCTGAATTTTATTCCATCTCTTTGTGAAATGACTACAGTAGCGTGGCCTGATGGGGAGGAGGAAATACGCTCCAAAGGCAACTCAAGCTACTTGGTGCAGGAATCTTAAGATGGGAACAAGGGTCATGTGCCTCACTTCTCACTCCAGTGCCCATCAAGGGGATGGTCTGGAGGGAAGCAGTAGTGTTGGGCCTGCTGTGTGCCAGTGCCTCTGTAAAGTGCTTTACATCCTGGACACATTCATCTCATTGGTTAACACGGTGCTGGGCACTGTATGGTAAATGCCTAATACATACTGAGTGTGGCTTTGGTGTCCTACACATTCTTATTTTATAAGTTCATGTGTGAACAATGGGAAGTAGAGTTTATTGTCCCCATTTTATGGATGACAAAGCGGAGGTCCCATGACTAGGAAGTGTCAGAGGCCAGATTCACATCAAGGTCTGCTGGCCACCAAAGCTCTGATGTGATGTTGCAATGACAAAAGTGGCGATTTGCTCACCATAATAGTCAACCATGAATTGTGCTAAGCCCTCTGTGGAAATTACTTTATTTAATCTCTTGGACAACTTTATATGATTGGTGCTAGTATTGTTCTCATTTTCTAGATGGGAAAGCTTCAGTGACTTGTCTGAGTTTACACAGCTAGAGGCTGGAGAGCTGGACCAAAGCCTACCTGGTCCTCTGACTGAAAAGCCTTGTTAACCAGCACGTCTCTCAGAAAGGAGGGTGTATAGGCTCCTTTGGGGGGGTCTCTTTGAGCTACATATACTATAAATGGTTCTAGTTACTCCCTGAATGCCTTCTCTGATCTCTAGACCAGGTTAGCGCCCCCTGCTGTGGGTCCCGTTGAAACTATTTATCTTACCATCATACTCATCACACTGTGTTATAACTGCTCCCTTAATTGGCTGCCTTCTCTGTTAGACTAGACAGTTTTTGAGCCCAGACATCATGTATGTCTTGTTATTTCTGTATCCCCCTTGGCTGGCGCAGTGTCTGTCAGAGGGTGGGTGTCTTACAGGTATTTCTAGAAATAATGAGTGAATGGAAATTCGCATAATGAGTCAGGGCTCACAGAATGTCTGTGTAGCTGGGCTCAGGGAGATATGAAGACAGAACCAACTTTTTTGGGGGAAAATGTAGGAACAGCTTGATATTTAAGAACCAAGAAAAACGTAAAGTTCTGATACATACGGTCTGTTGGCACCAAGTTTGATAGGCTCCCAGGAGAGAGAAAGTCAAAGGGATGGCCTGTGTAACTGAGTTGGTACCACTGAATTAGCTGAGCTTTCTTAAAGGTCCGTGAAGGAGAGCTCATTCTGATGACTTCGATAGTTTAGATCTATTCACTAATGCCTAAGATCAGCAAGCATGCACCGTTGGGTATCAGTCAGAATGCTTTTTGTGGCTAGTTGCAGAACACTCCCAATTCAAATTAGCCTAAGAAATTAGAATACTTCTTATCTCTCATAATTGCAGCCTCAAAGGGTCGAAGCTGAACTTCAGAAACTTGGGTCCTCTCCATCCCTTTCTTTCTTTTGTTTGTTTGTTTTTTAAATTTCATTGGGGAACAGCCATGGTTATTGGTCACCCATTGCGTTCATGCTACAATGGCATAGTTGGCTCTTTTAAGGAGGGCACAGTGGCCCTTGCGGGGATCAAACTGGCAACCTTGGTGTTAGCACCACGCTCTATCTAACCAACTGAGCTAACCGGTCACCCCCTGCATCCTTTTCTGTTTTCTTTTCAGTATAGATGTCTTTCTAAGTCAGGCTGTAGTCATTCTAGGTGTCAATCTAGAGACAGCACTGTCCAGAAAAAGATGAGAAGCCACCCTCTCCTGGACTTTTTCCTAAGAATGGAAAAATCTTTTCTAAAAGCTCTTCAGAAGACACTCCCGCACATCGTATTGGCTAGAACTGGATCATATGGTCATTCCTGAGCCATTCACATATCTAGGGGAGGGATTGCCATGAGTGGCTTAGGGTGGAATGGATATTGGAAATTCAATCACCAACATCTACCATAACCTTAGCAAAGTAGTGGAAATGGCTTCTTCAAAAGATGTAACTTGCTGCTCTTCAAGTAACAGTATGTAAGATGTCACTTCCTTCGTTGATATGACAGGTGACCCTCCCTGGTCTTGGACCTCATGCCGCTGGGGCCCTTTTACCCACCATGACCTTGTACTCTACAGGGCTGTAACAGCCTCAGCCTGGGGCTGTCCCACAGTCTGATCCCCATTCTTCACACAAAATAAATGGATTTTTTTTTTCATACAACGCGAATCAGTGTTCAATGACAAATGTGCTATTTTTCACTATTTCTTGGCAGTTGTTGGCCATGGATATTTTATGCCTCTACCTTTATCTCACAGAGATAAAAATGATAAAAGAATCAGAAATCAATTAAGTAGCAAGAAAATAATCACAGCTAAAGTAATGCAATTACACCAGGGCTAATAACCTCCCCAGCAAGAGTTAGACAGTTAAAACAAGTGAATTTTGGAACAACAGGAGTTGTGTTGACCCAGAAAAACAATGTATGGCCTTTACTGCCAGTCATTATGCTTTCAAGTCCTGGGAGCCTGATTTAACTGGTGACAGAACAGCTAAATCTTTATTCATACACAGCTCTTTCAGGAGAGACTGCCTGACAATAAAATGCCTTCCTTCCTCTCTCTTCCCTCCCTGTCTGCCTTTCTTCTCTCCCACCTATTGCTTTTCCCTTCCTTCTTTCCTTTCACATATATTGATGGAGGGTCTACCATAGCCAGAAATTTTCATATCAGGTGTGTGTGTGGAGAGACAGAGTGATGCCACACCTCTGTCCTGTGATTGGTGCAGTGGATAAGTGAGGCTTGCATTGTCTCCTCAGCCCCACATATACAAAGCGTCCATTGTGAGTTGGCTTTGGAATCTAGAAATTAAAGGCAACATTTCCTGTACTCAAGAGATACAGCCACAGAAGCTTCCTGTACTTCCGGTAGCTTCCCCCAATTACACTGCCACAGAGCCTTCATGGTGATGCGGACAAGTGAAGGGTGAAGATTGGGAAGTGAACACCTGAGGCGCTAGTAAGTGTAGGATTGGCAGGGACAGCTCAATGCGGAGTTGGTGTTTGAAAGGAGATGCGAAGATTGTGAAGTAGTTTGCTGGAAGTAGGGTAGGGCGAGTTTGGAGGAAATGCAGCCCAAGGGATGATGTACACAAAGGCACCACGGTGATAGGAGCTTGGGGCACCCCAGAAGCTCTGGCTGAAAAAATGAAAACATAATAAAGGGAATAAAAGTTCAGAAACAAAGAGTATTTATAATATAAATATGCATATGATAGAATTGTCATTTTATACCATAGAGATACAATAGATTATTTAGTTAGTGGTGTTTTGGATAAATGATCTAGCATTAAAACAACAAATTTAACTTAGATCTCTAATTCATATCTAACATCAAAAATAAATGGTATTGCGACAATTGGCAAATCAAATCACATATATCTTTACACGATATTTTTAATGTTCTCCCAACATTGAAATTATTTTCAAATAACTAATATAATAAATCATAAAAAAGTGAAATCAAAGTATAGATAAGTATGGGGAATTTCCTAAGAAAGACATGAAATAATAAAATGCAAAGAAGAGCATGAGAAGATGTGAATAGTAAAATGTAAAACGTTTATATATTATCCAAAAGCCATATACATTTCATTCATATTTTCACATGTATTTATAGAAAGTTTTGCAAAGTGCTTTCCTGTGATTCTTTTAATTTTTTAAAAATTAGTTATTTGGCTTTCTCATTTCTAATTATAGTTATTCAAGCTTTCTCTTCTTATTTATGTTGGTCATATTAAATGAAAGCAAAATAAACCCATATTCCAAATGAAAAGGCAAATGACAAACTAGGGAAATATAATCCTCATATGAAAACAGGAAGTTTATTATATAAAGAATATCTCTAGAGAATAAGGAAAATAAAATAAAAGAGAAAAGTGGGTAAAAGAATAGAAATAGGTAATTTATTTAAAAAACAAAAATGATAAATATAAAAAATGTGTTCAGCCTCATTTTTTTTTTTTTTT
>NW_017731594.1:2434938-2441532 GCF_001890085.2 Hipposideros armiger
AAGGAAGGAGTACTGAACTTGAGCTCTAAGAGACATGGAACTGTAGTAACTTATTCCAGGAATTAGTTGGAAAATTCCCTCTGGGCCTGGTCTTATTTCAAGAAGGGCAGAGAAGCTGAAAGGGTGAAGCCAGGTCTTCCAGAGAGAAGCTCTTTCAACAATAGAGGGCGTCTGACTGTGGGAGAGTGAAGATGCTGACTGAGCAGGTAGGAAATGCTTCAGAGAAGTTCAAGAACAGGGGGAGGTCACTGAATATTCTTGGTTCTGCCTCAGTGGGAAGCAAGGAGCAGGATTCAAGGGGGCCTTAGCTTGATGAGGGCTGAGTGAAACCCACTTTTGAAATTATCCCCTTTAATCATCAAATTATATTTTGCTTTTTCCAAAAACAGTACAAAAATGTACAAGTTGGATGCAGCTCGAATTCATGAGGGAAATTTCAGACAGTGAAAGATCCGCCTGACAGACCGGGCCAGCAGCGTATCGTGAGCTGTAGTTCATGCAAGGCGGCCAGCTGAGCAAGGGTTTTGACTGATTTCAGGAGCTGATAGGAAATCAATCAGGAGAGAAGCCAGGACATGCAACTGCCACTGAAACTGATGAGTCAGTTGCCCGTGACAGCCTGGGCCACTTCCTTGCACATGCTGTCTTATGGCTGGGACTAGCCTCTCTCTTCCACCTGCCCCTTCTCATGCTGCTATGACTTACCTTTGATTGGATGTCTAAATAACCTTCATCTTTCCTTCAGGATTCCTCCCAAATTCAACTTGGTGGAGAGGGGGATGTTAAGTTGAAATAAAATATAGATGTTAATTTGTCAGTTGAGCAGAGATGATTGGACAACCACGTCTCGGCAGGGCTGCTGGGCTGGCTACGGGGATCGCTCTGCTCCGCCCAGCTCACGCTCTGATGGGGAGCAAGTCATTTCGCTTCTTTTAGCCCTAAGTCTGTTCTTGTAAAAAATTCAGGGGCTGAGCTATGTGATGGATAACATTTCCCCAGCTTTATTCATATAGAATTTTTTGCGACGAAAGATGAGCAAAGAGCAAGAACAAGTGATTCCGTCATGTCAGAAAACCCTTGAAAAATATCTAACCACTCACTGATCAAAGAAATGCATGTTGAAACAATGAGATACTTTTTTAGCCTTTATGTTTGGCAAAGTTTAATAAAGAAATGGCACCAGCTTCCATTGGGTGGGGAAAAGAAAACGCAGAGCTTGTGTTTGTTGGTGGCAGGGCAGTTTATGAATATCCATCCAAGTCTTAAAATGAGCATTGCCTTTGATGTAGCAATCCACTAGAATGAGTTCTGAGGAAATAGTCAGAGACTCATGAGTTATCTTAAATCCAAGGATTTTTATCACAACATTATTTTTTTACCATCTAAAACCAAAGGCTGATATTCCTTTGGCCAGGACAAATTATGTGACACACCCTGGCAGGCTTAGGGNCACACATGCACACGTGTGTGCACACGCACGAAAAGCCTACAAATTCTATTTTTAAATTACCTGTAATTGCATACTACACATGGATATGTTTCTCATATACAAACTCCTTTCCTGCCTGTAAATCCCTGCGGTCACTTTGACTCGTCCAACTCCCGTCCGCACACGTGAGGACAAGCTGCTGTGCATCCTTGCAGGCAAATGTGCTTTGTACCAGGACCTCCCTTTTTCTTGCATTCTCTCCTTTGCCCTTCTGTGTCTCTCTCTCTCTAGACAATATCTAGCATTGCTTTGAGTTTTTTTCTTTACATTAATGTTATCACACTGCATGGATTATTATGCCTGTTGTTTTTATCACTGAACACGAGATGTCGATATTTTTATGTCGAGCATATGACTGTCCACGGCTCTACCACGTCCTCATTGAGAGAAGCTGGGTATGTCATAGGCAAGGGTGACTGAGCTGGACCCAGACTGAGTTCAAATCCTGCCCCTGAACTTACTAGCTGTGTGACCTTGGGCAAGTTACTCTTACTTTCTGCATTGTAATTGCCCAGACTGGAAGATGCAGATAATAACAGAACCTACCTCACAGAGCTGTTGTGAGGATTAAAGTTTTAACGTATGTAAAGAACTGAGAATCATGAACGGCACATAGTATGCAATCAATAAATCTAAGCCACTGAAATTTCTCCAAAGGACAGCTAGCCATTCCTTCACTGAGGGAGACCAAGGTTAGCACTGACTTCCTGCTGTGCTAAGCAAGCAATGCTACAATACACAACACATATACCTGCCCACATGTGGGCGTTTCTCCAGAGAAGGGTAGTGTGGTTAACGGGATAACTGTTAGCCTCTTAGCACAATGTCTCTCCCATACTCCACACCTGGAAAATGTGAGTTCCCTGCTGCTTGCTTTGGAGGAGTCGGGCTCAGCACAAGCTTTAGATAAAATCGTGTGGCCTGGCCAGTTTCCTCAAGAACACTAGGAACAATGAGTGACCTGTAGGGGAGGAGAGCAGCGGTTGGGAAAGCAGGGGAGGAAAGCTTCTGTGTGAGCCTGGCCTGCTGGCCTCTTACCTGATGATTGTCAGAGGGATGAAATACACCAGGATGGCCACAATGGTCATGTACGGGGTCCAGTAGGAGTCATCAGGCCACAGAGCCCAGCACTGCACTTCGCCGTTGGAGAGTTTCCTTTTCCCAAAGATGATCAGGGTGGGAATGGAGAACAGGAAAGAGAGACTCCAGGCAGCCACGATGAGGACCTTGGCTTGCTTTTCTGCTCAAAGAAAAGAGAGGGATGGCTGGGCATCTGGAAGCATCCTTTGGGAGCACACTAGGAGTCTAACATAGGAAAGGCTCACTGTGTGAGGGGAACTCTGGACCGCTCGGGGCCTCAGTTTCCTCATCTGTAAAACAGGGATAATAGGACCTGCATCTAGCGCTGATGCAAGGGTGACAGGGAAAATGCTTGCACAGAAGCTGGCATGCTGCTTTGCAGAAGGTCCCTGCTCCCCAATTTCTACTTCCCTTTGTCTTCTCTGATTAACTCACCTGACTTGAAATGTTGATGCTTCCATTCTTAGAGTATTGGAGAGACCAGTTTGCCATATACATTTGATAGGTTGCTGTGCAAATGAGTGTCTCTGATTACCTTGCTGACCCTCCAAGGCAGGTATGGGACCGCTGGTCTGTCTGGCATCCTTCCATTGCACCGTAGGGGCACCACCCAGAAATAGCCAATTAAAATTTTGATGATGCATTCATATTTAATATATAGATTGCATATTTAAAAATGAGATCATAATGTATATGCTTTCCAAGCTTTAAGAGCTTTTCCTGAAATAGAATTTTATCTTGAGCTCAGAGCAGGAAGCCCAGTAGGTCAGGGTAAAGCTGCAGGACAGCCAGAACCTTCTAAGCCCTGTCCTGGAGCAGTTCCACAGAATGAGCCCTCCAGGCGCCAGTGTGTGAAGTGCAACTTGAAAAGCACTGATAAAATAATATTTTCCATGGTTATACCCAACTCCAATTTCATCAATAGCATATTATTAAGTATTTAAATTGTTTCCAACTATTTTTCATTATAAATAATTTATATGTATCTCTTTGCATTGTTCTAATGACTCCCTTATGATGACAGAAACAGAAGAGTTTGGCAAAAATTGCTAAATTTCCCCCTAAGGGTCTACAATTTATGGCTCCCACCAGAAGTTTACAGAAATTCCTATTTCTTTACAGTCTCCCAACACTGAGAGGATTCTTTCTCTAGTATTGTTATCTAGCTGGTAACATTTCCTGCCCAAATGTTTAATCCTGCAGTTCGTCAATTAGTAGTCAAAAGAGTTTCTTGTTTCTTAATATTTTTTTCATGTTATTGGCCCAACTTTTAAGTTGATCTATTCTTATTCCTTTACCAGAGTGCTTTAAAGAAGGCTATCATCCCCTTGCCTGTTGTATACAAATATTTTCTGTTTGCCCATTTGCTTTTTCAGTATGTTTTCAATGTTTATTATTTGTATAACAAATTAAAATTTTTTGGTATATTAAAAACTATATCTATTTTCCTTATTGTTTGTGCTTTTGTGTTATTCCTAGAAAGATGTTCCCCTCACCAAAATTATAAAAGTTTTACCCACGCCCATACCCTTTCATGTTTAAATTTTCACTTTTCAATCCAACTGGAATTTACTTTGTAATTAGCTATGACAGGTAGTGATCTAATATTAAAAAAATAAAATGGTTAGACAGCTATTCGCACACCATATATTGACTAATTTATTATTTTCTTACTGATTTGATATTCCATATGCTATACATAGGTTATCCTGGTTCCAGTATCATTGTGTTTAAATGATCGAAGCATTATAATATGTTTTTGTTTAGTTTTGTCTTTTTATTTTTAATTATTTATTTACTTATTTGATTTTTATTTTAGCTAAGCCATCGTGCCACCTGTTGGCAGCTCAGCGACTGCTCAGCTCGGGCCAGGAATTGAACCACTGTTGCTCAGAGCTCAAACTCTTGAGCGAGCTCTGAACCAGCTGAGCAACTCGGCCGGCCCCCTTATATTATGTTTTAATATCTAGCACTGCATAGCTCTCTTCATTATTAGTAGATGTTTTCCTAATTATTTTCACATTTATTTTTCCTAAAAAGTCTTGAAATTGTCCATTTCTCTGGAGTTGCTGGCTAAGGAAACTACCAGTTTAATAAAAAGCAGTAAAAANAATTCCTATTTCTTTACAGTCTCCCAACACTGAGAGGATTCTTTCTCTAGTATTGTTATCTAGCTGGTAACATTTCCTGCCCAAATGTTTAATCCTGCAGTTCGTCAATTAGTAGTCAAAAGAGTTTCTTGTTTCTTAATATTTTTTTCATGTTATTGGCCCAACTTTTAAGTTGATCTATTCTTATTCCTTTACCAGAGTGCTTTAAAGAAGGCTATCATCCCCTTGCCTGTTGTATACAAATATTTTCTGTTTGCCCATTTGCTTTTTCAGTATGTTTTCAATGTTTATTATTTGTATAACAAATTAAAATTTTTTGGTATATTAAAAACTATATCTATTTTCCTTATTGTTTGTGCTTTTGTGTTATTCCTAGAAAGATGTTCCCCTCACCAAAATTATAAAAGTTTTACCCACGCCCATACCCTTTCATGTTTAAATTTTCACTTTTCAATCCAACTGGAATTTACTTTGTAATTAGCTATGACAGGTAGTGATCTAATATTAAAAAAATAAAATGGTTAGACAGATATTTGCACACCATATATTGACTAATTTATTCTTTTCTTACTGATTTGATATTCCATATGCTATACATAGGTTATCCTGGTTCCAGTATCATTGTATTTAAATGATCGAAGTATTATAGTATGTTTTTGTTTTGTTTTTTTTATTTTAAATTATTTATTTACTTATTTATTTTTTATTTTAGCTGAGCCATCCTGCCACCTGTTGGCAGCTCAGCGACTGCTCAGCTCAGGCCGGGAATTGAACCACTGTTGCTCAGAGCTCAAACTCTTGAGCGAGCTCTGAACCAGCTGAGCAACTCGGCCGGCCCCCTTATATTATGTTTTAATATCTAGCACTGCATAGCTCTCTTCATTATTAGTAGATGTTTTCCTAATTATTTTCACATTTATTTTTCCTAAAAAGTCTTGAAATTGTCCATTTCTCTGGAGTTGCTGGCTAAGGAAACTACCAGTTTAATAAAAAGCAGTAAAAAACCCCAGTAAAATGTGCCCCCCCCTTTCCTTTGGGTTAGTTGCCCATTGCCTTGTGGCTGCTCAGTCACATGTGGGTGCCGGAGGCTTCCACCTGCTCTCTTCTCCATGGAAAGGCTGTGCTGCTTGTAGGGACCCTCTTCTCCTACCTTCTCTTAGCTCAATCACATACACCCCTAACCCTGCCCCTCAGAGCTGCCCTTAAGTCAGATGAGTGCAGTGCCAAAGTGACTAGTGTGGAGTTCCCTGACCCTCTCCTGCCCTGTTTGCATCTATTACCTCACCCTCTAACTATGAGGATCTTTGCAACTCCTTACAAGGCCACACAGCGGGCTTTGCATCCTTGTGAAACTGGCTCTCTATGTGCTGGGAATGCCTTCAAGTTTCTGGTATTTGGATGGCTTCTCTCCTTGGCTCCCATCCCAGCTGCAGGTCTCCCCCTATTATTTGTAAGTTTCCTCCCAGACCTGGGGTTGGGCAGAGAGAGGAAAAATGGCTAATGTCTGTTTCCATGCTTGCATCTTTCCCTGAAATGATGATTTTCCAAGTGCCCTACATGGAGCCTCTATTAATTTTGTAGTGAGGAAATAAATTACTTTACAACTTTCAAAGAACAGTAAAATATTCACTGCTGCCTTTCCTGTAATGTAGACACTGTTCAGAATATTGCATGATGTCTTCCAGAACTTGTCATAGTTGCCCTGAGCTAAGCAGTTGATTTTTTTTAACCCAATTAATATGGCAAGACGGGTAATGGACCCTGTTTCCTTCTTGGCTGCAGACCCAAACCCTCCACCTCCAGCAAGTATCCTGAGGCGGTTCTTACACATCTTCTCGTACTTACTTCCGCTTCACTCCTATTTTTTCCCCTTAAAATACTCTGGTGTAAGTGTCTTTTTGTAAGCCACTTTCA
>NW_017731594.1:2442682-2450502 GCF_001890085.2 Hipposideros armiger
TCACGTTATCTGTGCCAACATTATGTGAGGCACCGAATAGTATCTGAAGACACTAATTCTACTTATTAATTTTGCTTCCTTAGGTGTAAACTCTGTGGAATGGTATTTTACATGTATTGTCTATTTTCCACAGTTTGGCTTTCGTCACATTTATTATTATATCTGATTGCACCTTTATAGTTAAGATTTCATATTAGGTTCTTCATTTTATAAGTTTTAATAGCCTGTTTGGTGTATTGGTAGAGTGTAGTATTGGTAACTAAACCTTGGGATCTTACTTGCTTTCAGGGATCATGGAGGAGAGTGGGCTCTGCCCATGGCAGAGTAATGGACAATGAGCCCGGTGACTAGGTCCCCACCATCCCTCCAGGGCATCATTGCTTCTCAGGATGCCACTTTGCCTCTTCAAATCCAGCATCCCCACTACTTGGAGGCAGAGCCCTCCATCCTTTGGGGATAGGGGAAGACAACAGGCAAGGAGACATGCTGTGATGAACCCCTTTTCCTCGTGCTCCAGGAGTCACCTGCCAGTGTCATCTGGAGTCCTTCTAGCCATGGGCATTTGCACGATCTATTCAGCAAGTGCACTTAACTGTTCTCCCACTTTGCTGCAGCATCTCCTTCGGGTATAGTGGGCTATGTGGTTTCAGCCTTCCCTCTGACCCGTCTGCTTCCTTCTTGCAGGATTCTCCACTATCTCTGGATCAAGGAGAGTTTTCCTTGTTTCCAGTACATTTTATCAGTAAGAACGTCTCCCAATTATTTCTACTGTTTGGGGATAAAAGGGGCAAGGTGCTTGTTTCTGGAAAATGAGCTGCTTGAAGTGGGAGTGTTCATTTCTTTGGTCAGGTATGTGTGTCAGCACTGCTGTGAGAGAGAAATCTGGAGGCATTAGCATCCAGGTGAACGCTCAGCAAACCACCTTCCCTAGTGAGTGGCGCTTGGCCATCCATGGGAACCATCAGTATTTTCCGAGGCACCCAAGAGTTCTTTTCTACATCGTTTTGGACATCAGACCCATGAAATGGAGGAGGTAGAGGAAGAGAAGAAAGGGGGAAGAGGAGAATCATTATTAAGAGTATAACAGTGAAAACAACCCCACCCTCCCTCAAGGATTATCCCCTAGCAAATAGCACTTGGTTGGGCCAGCTCACCTCCTTGTAGGAACTTCATGGGGTAGACGATGGCGTGGTATCTGTCTATGCTGAGGGACACCAGGACGTAGGTAGAGGCATAGAGCATCACGACCTGGAGACAGAAATGCGAGGTGTGTGACTTTGAGAGGTGAGGGAAGGTACATACTGAAAAGACAAGCATTTTGTGCTGTTTAGAAACCTGGGCAGTGAACCAAGAGAGGGCTGAGGTTTGGGTTGGGGAGAGCAATGACTGACTCCCTGTTCAAGGAAGCACTTTGTTGTTCTTGGTGCTGAAATTTGCATTGCTGGTGGTGACAGTTGAAAATGCTTCCAGCTCTCACTTGCTCACTCATTCACTGGGCTTCTTGGAGACTCCACATTTCAGGATCAGTACCTCTTTCGACATTTGCATGGTGCATTTGTGATTGACTTTAAAAGCTAAACTAATTTTCTCTGCCACAACCGACATTCCAGAATAATTAGAAGCAAAAGTTCATTTGCGTTTTATCAGTGTGAGATGTTGAGAGATGGTGATAGAAGGGTTTTGGTTTCAGGGGGCTGATATGCTGGTTTGAATCATTTATCATCATCTGAGCTGACATTGTCAGAGCGCCCCTTCCTCATACATTTCTCTAGCAGAGCTGCTCTCTAGGGTAGGTTCTTGGGTCTTCTCTTCTTCCTTCCCACGTTTTTATTAACCTTACTGTGCCCTTTAATTATCCGGTGTGCAGTGTTATTTGCATACTTTGCAGAGACGGAAATTAGGATATAAGAAGTTAATACCTCTTATGTGAAGAGCATACTCAAAAAGTAATTAAATGCAATATCTGAAAGAATGATCAAACTGCAAATTTTTCAGCTAATGTGGAGCCTCATTTCTAGTAAGAGTCCAGTCATATCTCTGCTTCATAACCTTTGGGCCAAGTCCACAGCATGTACAAAATAACCTTGAAGAATGAAGTCTAAGGGTGAGAGTCTGAATTTCTTCTAAAATGAAATGGAAATAACATGACTTTGGCGATAACCTTTGTCTGAATCTATACCTTTTTTCCCCTCTTTCCCTGGCTCAGACAAATAACAATCAACTACATTGTTGTTCTTTATTATTTTTATTTCTATAACACTACCACAAATGCATCCCAGCACTAACATGGTGGAAGGTGCCACAGAGAGGGGGTTCTGAGGCTTGACCGGAGACTGAAAGCTCCATGAAGAATATAAGAAGAATTCTCCTCTTGCTCAAAAGGTGATATGTGGACAGAAATAAAAATGATGGCCAAATTTACCCCCTCCCCCAAATCAGACAACTGTCTCTGTAGAGGAAACTGGGGTTTCCACATGTGACTCATGACTTCGTACTTGTTAAGGCTGGTCACACACAGTTAAGTAGGTGGCATCAGTGAGGAATGGGAAAGAGCTGCCAAGGGCAAAACCCCATGGGGTGGAAGGTCATGGTGAGAAGGTCATAAGAAGCTTGGCCACCTGTGGCTGTATGGAGTGAGGTGACAGATACAAGCTCAGAATCTGGAGCAGGAAGCAAGTTCACAATAGCGCGTGCCTGGAGAAGCAGGCAATGCTAATAGGAAGAGATCTACTCTGAGACACAGCCAAAAACAGTATTTCATTTCAGGGGTCTTTACACATCTAGGCAGGGGAAAAAAAATCTTAAAGGTTACGTAAAAGAAATGCATCTCACATTGTCATGCTTTTCTCCATGAGAATGAATGCCAGAAAATAGTATAAAAACATGTTCAGAGTTTTGAAAGAAAAATTATGGTCCAAGAGCTTTGTGAATATAATTTTCATGCCAAGGCACAGACTAATTTCCTTAGATATATCAGAAGGAAGAAAATATAACATCGCATAGTCATCATGAAAAATCTTTCTAGAGGAAATATTTCTGCTCATTGAGAATTGTTTCAAAATTAAGAACTCAAGAAGAGGGAATGGGATTGAATAATAGCAGCTATGGTAAGCAATTAGTCATAAACACCCAAAATGTTTACACAATAATTATGGATAGTTATGAAACATTTCAGGAAAAAAATCTGGGGAGTTGAGTGAGAGGAGAGAGTAGAAGGTAAGAAATCATGTTAAATTCCCAGTTAGACATTTTAGACATCTCTTTTGTTTTTTACTGTGATAGAGACATATTAAATTTAAAATTAAAGATAAGCTATAATAGTGTGGAATAAAAATGGAGGAAAAAGAACTTATTAATTTCCTCTGGCTACTCTAACAAATTACCACAAACTTTGTGGCTAAACCAACGTAAATGTATTCTGTTATATTTCTGAAGAACGGAAGTCCGACGTCAGTTAAACAGGGTCAAAATCAAGGTGTTAGCATGACCACTCTCCCTCCAGAGACTGTAGAAGAGAATCAATGCCCCGCCCCTTCCAGCTTCAGGTGGCTGCCAGCATTCCCATCTCTGAGTCTGTGGTAACAACGCCTCTTCTGTCTTTGTCAAGCCTCCCTCTGCCTCCCTCTTATAAGGATACATTTAAACCCATCAGAATAATGCAGAACAACCTCCCATTTCAAGGTCCTTCACTTAATCACATCTGCAGAGTCCCTTTTTGGGACCATATAAGGTAACATGCATAGGTTTCAGAGATTAGGACTTAGATATCTTTTAGGGGCCCTTTTTTCAGCCTACCACAATTAATAATCAAGTAAAAAGGAAAAAAAAACAGGTACATAGGAAAAAAATTTGACACAGAAACAATGGAATAAGGTGACTGAAATACCACCAAACACTATTTGTTATAATAAATATGAATGGCTTAAGCTCCTTCACTGAAACAAAGATTATTTACAAAACATTCCCCAAATTCAACTGTTTAGAGATCTCTAAAACCAAATGATTATAAAAGTTTAAAAATGAAGTGATGACCAAAAAGTATATCAAACAACTAAAAAAAAAAAAAAGACATTCATTACAGCACTATAATGAGACAAGTTAAATTCAAAGCAAATAGCACTACATGGGCTGAAGGGATTATTTGTATTAATAGAAGATACCATACATAATGGCAAGAGAATATTAATAAATGTATATGAAACAAGTCACATAACACTAAATATATACAACTAAGATGTTCAGAGTTTTATAGAGGAAAAACACAATAATACATAGATAGAACAAAATTAAACAAACTTTCAAATAATACATATTAGTGTAAAATAGATAGGTACCATTTCAAAAATTGGTCATAAAGTAAGCCACCAAGGAGAAAAAAAAAACCCTCAATCGATTCCAAAACGTGAAACTTAGGCAATTCACATATTTGAAACAAGCAATAAATAAAAGCTGAAATTAGTGTCATGTTGCTTTTTTAATACCACTTGGAAATTGAAACACCCTTATAATTAACTTGAGTCAAGAAGGAAATCAAAGTACAATTATAGTCAATTCATAAATGTCAACAATGAAAAGTCTACACATCAACAACATATGGGATACCATTTGGAAAACAGATGGCAGCTTGAGGACATATGTTTGAATTCACACTACCCCACCCCTCAATTCTGACAAAAATGACCTAGGAAATATGAAACTAAAGACAATTTTTGCAGAGAAGTGAGACTTAAATGAGGGAAACTTAGAGACATTTTATTTTTATAAAAATGCCAGGTTGGATTCATTTAAAGGAGGATTCTTGAACTGACTTTAAAAAAATCAATGTACTTTTTTTTTAAGAACAATTTTAGATTTACAGAAAAAAAAATTGAGCAGGTAATACAGAGAGTCCCATCTCCCCCTGCTCCCCACAACACACACACACGCACACACACACACACACACACACACACATTTTCCTTTATTACTGACACTACATGAGTGTGGTCCATTTGTTAAAAGTGATGAATCAATATTGACACATTATTTTTAACTAGAGTCCATGGTTTCTATTAAGGTTCACTCTTTGTGTTGTATAGTTTCATCAGGTTTGACAAATGCATAATGTCATGTACCCACCATTACAGTATCAAACAGAAGTTTCACTGCCCTAAAAATCCCCTGTGCTTTACTTATTCAATCCCTCTAAATCCCTGGCAACCACTAATCTATTCTACTCTCTCTCTAGTTTTGCCTTTTCCAGAATGTTGTATGTTGTAATCACACAGTATGCAGCCTTTTCAGACTGACTTCTTTCACTTAGCAATGTGCATTTAAGATTCCTCCATGCCTTTTCACGTCTTGATAGCTCATTTCTTATTATTCCATTATAGGGATATGCAATAGTTTACCCTCTATGTCTTTTTTGTGGTTTGATAGCTCATTTTGTTTTGTCGCCGAGTAATATTTCATCATAGGGATCTACCAAAGTTTATTCATTCAGCTTTTGAGGGTCATCTTGCTTCTAGTTTTCAGCAATTATGAATAAAACTGCTATAAAGATTCTTGAGCAGGTTTTTGTGTGGACATACGTTGTCAGCTCAATTGGGTAAATACCGAGAGCACAATTGCTAGAGTGAGCGTATATTTAATTTTATAAGAAACTGGCAAACTACCTTCCAAAGTGGCTGTACCATCTGAATTTCCACAAGGAATGAATCAGAATTCCTGTTGTTGCACATTCACACCAGCATTTTATATCATTGTTTGTTGTTTTTGTTTGTTTGTTTTGGTTTTCGGCCATTGTAATAGCTATGTAGTGGTGTCTTGTTTTAATTTGCGATTCCCTAATGTCATGCAATACTGAGCCTCTTTCCATGCATTTGTTTGTCGTCTGTATATCTTCTTTAGCGAAGTGTGTTCAGATCGTTTGCTCATTTTTAGGTGGGTTGTTTGTTTTCTTATTGTTGAGTCTTGAGTTCCTTGTATATTTTGGGTACAAATCTTTTATCGACAATGTGATTTGCAAACATTTTTGTTAGCCTGTGTCGTATCTTCTCCTTGTCTTACAGTCTTTCACAGAAAAGTTTAAAATTTTCATGAAATCCAACTTCTCAATTGTTTCTTTCATGGATTATGCTTTCAGTGTTGTATCTGAAAGTCATTGAGAAACCCAAACTCCCTATATTTTCTACTATGTTATCTTCTAGTAGTTTCATAGTATTGCACATTTCATTCAGGTCTATGATCCATATTGAGTTAGTTTTTGTGAAGGGTGTACTATCAGTGGTTAGATTTTTTTTTCCATTGAAGTTGCCAATGGGCCCCACAACAATTCTTGAACCAGGCACCCCAATCTTTTTTCATTTAATAACCTTCTTTCTCTGTCAAAGTTCATTTTCCTGTATTTGTGTGCATCCATTTCTGGACTCTCTATTCTGTTTCATTGATCTATTTGTTGATTCTTTTGCCAATTTTATGCTGTCTTTATTACTGGAGCTGTAATAGTAAGTCTTGAAATCAGATAGTGTCAGTCTTCCAAACTTGTTTTCTTCTTCATTGTTGTGTTGGCTATTTTGTCTTCTGCTTATCCACATGAACTTCATAGTTTGTCTCTGTCTGTAAAATAACTTGGTGGGATTTTGATTGAGATTGCATTGAATTTGTAAATCACTTTGGGCAGAATTGACATCTTAACAACAGTGAGAGTTTGTCATGACTCATGGAGTGTCTATGAACATGGAATATCTATGAACATGGACTATCTATCCATTTATTTGATTATTCTTTGATTTCTTTTGTCAGAGTTTTGTAGTATTTTTCATATTTATCTTGTATATATTTTGCCAGATTTATACATTAGTATTTCATATTTTTGGAGCTAACATAAATGGTATTGAGTTTTTAATTTTTAATTCAAATTGTTCACTGCTGGTATATGAAAAAAAATTGACTTTTGTATACTAACCTTGTATATTGCAACCTTGCTATTTTCACTTAAGAGTCCTATAGTATTTTCTGTTTTTTGTTTGTTTGTTTGTTTTTGGCTATTCTTTTGGATTGTTTACATAGACAATCTTGTCATATGTGAACAAAGTTATTTTTATTTTGTCTTTCCAATCTGTATACCTTTAATTTCCTTTTCTTGTCCTGTTGAATTAGTTGGGACTTTTAGTGCAATGCTGAATAGGATGGTGAGAAGGGATATCCTTGCATTGTTCCCAGTCTTAGGAGGAAAGCTTGTGGTTTCTCACCATTAAGTATGAGGTTCTCAGTCAGTTTTCTTTTTTTGGAGATGTGCTTTAAGAAGTTGAGGAAGTCCCCCACTATGCATAGTTTGCTGAGAAGTTTTGTTTTATTTTTTTTTATAATAAATGGGTGTTGAATTTTGTAAAATGCTTTACCCTATCTACTGATACAACTGTATACATTTTCTTCTTTACTTTTTTGATGTAATGGATTATATTAATTGATTTTTTTTACACATCTTATTGTTGCTCCACAGTTCTTGAATATTCCATTCCATTTTTTAAATAGACATTATTTTTTAGAGAAGCTTTAAATTCACAGCACAACTGAGTGGGAGGTACAGCCACTTTCCATAAGCCCACATCCCTCACAGAGCACAGCTTCCTTCATCATCGAAAGCCCACACAGGAGTGGTACATTTGTTACAATCAATGAACAAATGCCTGGAACCAATATTTCTTCCCGTCATTGCAGAGGGGCTCTGTGTGAAGGCTGAAGCATAGTTTTGACACTTAGCCAGACGACTGAAGACTGTGCTTCACTCCCTGCTTGCACAAAGGTCAGCCGAAGGTAAGAGCTTAGGGCTTACTCTG
>NW_017733772.1:0-822 GCF_001890085.2 Hipposideros armiger
TCCCTTTTGCAATTTATAGAATTCACTATAGATCCATTCTAAAAAGCTCCCATATAGAGAGGCGTCCTCAAACTCCATATATAGACTTATTACAACTAAGGTAAAATATTTTATGTATGCAACATGCACCAGTTCTGTGACATATCTCACTATAGATTTTTTCATTTAAGATGTCAGAAAAGTATGGCCTAGGCAAAAGATACTACCATAACACATCCACCCTTTCTCAATGAATTTTAAAAGATCCTTTAAGAATAGACCCCTATAAATAGTTGCTATTTTTCCAAAGCACTGAATTCTAACACAGAGAAAATTGGTATCATTTTATTAAGCTCAGATGTGCAATAAATCATTTCAAACATCAAAGTTGATATATTTCTTAGCTTTTGGGTCTTTGAGGGTCAGGTGAGTTGTTTAGTATCATTGAAACATTTCAAAAAATAAGTGGAATTCTCTTAGATTTGCAGATAAGTATTTAAAATTGCTCTTCAGGTAAGAAGATAAAAGTGAAATAGAGCCAAGAGATAAAATGAGACAAGGATATAATGGATGTGATTGGGAGACACAGTTGAAGAAAGAAAAGGGGTGCAATAAGGGAATTAAAGAAAATGAACACAGACATATAGAAACATCCCACAGAAGACAGTCAAGAAAAAGATTTGACAGCAACATACACAAAGGACTAAAGAGAATAAAAATACAGAATTAAGATGTTCTGGGAAAAAAAAAAAGAGCCAATAATTGATTTTTATGAAAATAGAGGAGACATCAGAAAGCTTAACAGAGTGGTCCCAGAAGGTTAAACTCATAGGAAATTATAGG
>NW_017733772.1:4317-6059 GCF_001890085.2 Hipposideros armiger
ATTTATTCATCCTGAAACATGGTTATAAACAATTATTAGAGCATGATGTTATCCACTAAAAGGAACATTGTCAAACCAAATCATTCAGATAATCATTCATTGATTGATTTTAAAAATACACAGGGCTTAGAATGCATCAAAAAATTGTTGGGGGCATGAAGAACAAACATAAACAAAATTAAGTAAGTGCCTTCTAAATCAGAGTTTTCCCACTTTATTTTTTTAAATCCATGAGCTTACAGTAAGAAATATATCATACTTAATGGTGGGAAACTAAATGCTTTTCCCCTAAATTCAGGATAAAAACAACGACATCTTACAACATCTATTCAGTATTGTACTGGAGTGTGATTGTGTACATACAGGCAAACAGATCAACGGAATAGCATAGAGTTCAGAAAGACCACACTTAAATGGATCAGTTGATTTTCAATAAAAGTGCCAAAGCAATAAATGTGAAAAGTAAAGTCTTTCAAACAACTGGTGCTGGAACAATGGGATATTCATATGTAAAATACTAAAACTATTTTATGCCCTACCTCATATTTAGACAAACCCTATTTTGAGCGGTAGCATAGATACAAATATAAAAGTTAAACTCATAAAGATTCTAGGGAGAAAGCAAACAAGAATGCCTTTGCAAACGTAAGCTGGGAAAGCTGACTTAACTAGGAAGCAGAGCATCACTAAAACTTTTGCTGGTCTAAAACCATCATGAAATTGAATAGGCAAGCCACAGCATGGGAGAAAATGCTCCCCGTGCATACATCTGAAAAATGACTGGCACCTACCATCTATAAAGAACTCCACCAAGTCAATAATTAAACACACATGCAAATCAGAAATGCTAGAACTAAAAAAAAGACCAAACGTTGACGAGGATGGGGAACTAGCGGAGCAATCACTGTTGGCAGTTGGAGTGAAACAACTATTTTGGAAAGAAGATTGGCAGTTCTTTATTAACTTAAACGTAGAGCCCCACAATGACCCAGCAATTCTGTATATAAGCACTTAACCAAAGTAAATAAAAGCATATGTTCACAAAATGACTAGCATAAACGTGTATGACATTTTATTTAAAATCACCATCAAACTAGAAATAAACCAATGCCCTTCCAAGAAGAGTAGATAAACAAGTTCATACATAAATAAAAATGAATTAGTAACTGATTGACACAAAAGCATGAATGTATCTCACAGACATTATGTTGAGTGAAAGTAGCCAGATACTGAAGAGTACATTGGGTTTGATTCCATTTATACAAAATTCTAGAGGCAAAAATAACGTGTAGTGTTAGAATTCATAACAGTGGTTGCCTGTTGAGAAAAGAAGTTAGGGTTGAACTGGCTGTTAAGTGACATGAAGGAAATACATGGGGTGATGAAATTCTTCTATATTTTGTTGAAGGTAGAGTATATTTTTGTCAAAATGCATCAAACTCTACACTTAAAACCTGTTCATTTCACTGTATCTAAGTAGTATATCAATTAAGAATGGGAAAAAGAAATTAGAAAGTTGAAAACTCATGTAAATATTTTAGTATATCATAATGAAATGTCCTACAATGAAATACTAGTCCCAGGCAGTTGTACAAAGGAATCGCACAGGCTTTTAGGAAATGTATCATTCCATGCAGACTATTCCAGAGAAAATGGGGAAAAAGCCCCTAACTCATTTTAGCAGGCTACTCTACACTTGACACCAAAGCCAGGTGAGAAAAGGGAATTTATACAGTAAATCC
>NW_017733772.1:8510-10327 GCF_001890085.2 Hipposideros armiger
GTAACATCAAAATAATATTTTACTTATGAATATATGTATAAGTAGTAAGTAAAATCTCAAATAACAGCGATAATAATAATAAACACAAAAATCAAGATCTTGGTAACCATCTGGAAAAGGACAGTAGGGAGTGTAATCAAAGGGCAAAGTAGGGTGAGAGGGCAGTGGATGGGGTAGGGGGGTTGTTACTTTGTGAGGGGTGAAAAGGATAACTATTGCATTGTTCTGTACACATGATACTAATAATAATAAAAAAACAAAGGGCAAAGTAACTGATAAACATTTTAGACTTTAATTTTATTTTGTTTTGTTTTACACTGTACATGAAAATTACACAAATTCTTTGAATGCATTGTATTATAGAACTTATAAAATAAATCAAAGAGAACAATTCCAATTGAGTAAAATTTTACTGACTTTCTCTTCGGCACTCTGTTAAAGAACCTTCTTGCCCCTTTCCTTGTGGTAGCAAAACAAGGAATGCAGTAATACCAAAGCACTCAAAGCGATTTCTTCATCTGGAATGTTTATGACTCTGAAAGAACACATAGCATTTCCTGCATTCGGCTGAGGACAAGTTATTGACAAAATATATACATGATCCCTACTCTCAGGAGCTTGTTTCCTGCCTCGAATTATGACATATTTCCCAAAACTTCTATTTCAACACAGTAGCTTTATTTTTAACCAATGACCAATTTGAAACTAAATTCTCTTGAAGCTACAAGAGAGGTATCCCGTTTACTTCTTTCACAAACTCTACTTTTTGAAATCGAACACAAACATCCAAATGAATGAAGATGTTGTATAAAGATTTAATTTGATAAACCAGCAGAAAGTATCTTTTATGAGTCACATAAATTATGTAACTTTATTTTAAGCAAGCAGTTCAATTGTGAGTTTTTAAAATTTTTAAATGTACNAGCCTTGAGCTTGAAGGACTGGAAGAGGAAGAGGAGCTAGTCACAAGGACTGAGGTGGAAAAAAATAGAAAATGGATGAGAGCAACTGATTGCAAATAACATCGCAGTCAGTTTTGCTATAAAGGTAAGCAAAGAAATCAGGTGGTAGCTAAATGGGAATAAACAGAGTTATAAGCAAAGATATGGCTACAGTTACCATAATAGTTATAAATATAGATGCAGTTATAGATAAAAATACAGACACTACCTAAGAGTCCTGACACTTGGTATTGCCTCTCTCATTTTTCCATTTTTCTACGGTTGGTTCTTTTTCAGTATCCAGTGTTCTACTTGATCATTGTATCAAAATATTGCTCCCACCACCATTAACCTCTCTTGCCTTCTTCTATTTTATTTTAATCCATAATAATTATCAATTCCTAAAAGTATAAAATGTGTTTATTCACTTATATATCATCTGCCTCTCCCACTGGAATGTAAACTCTAAGAGGAAAAACTTTTTGTCATATCTGTTACTGTAAACTAGAAACATGGGTGACACATATTATGTCCAATAAATACTTCTTCAACTAATGCATAAATATATGCCTCTGATATATATATATATATATATTTCCACTTCCGCTTCTACACATACACACTTCCATTACATTATCTGATGAGTTTTACTTTTTTGTTAGAAAAATAAAATCAGATAAAATCTTCCTTCCTGTTCAGGTCATGTTGCAGAGAGGCAAAAGGGCAGCATAACAATCTATAATTTATCATGTATTTATTTTTATTTTAATCAAGTGTTTACTAAGGTAAATTTTTTCATATCCATGTCTGTGGTTTTATTTCAGCTTTGTGTCCAATACCCTTTACAGTTAAGGTCTTATCTATATTCTAAAAAAT
>NW_017733772.1:16148-17016 GCF_001890085.2 Hipposideros armiger
ACCCTATGAAACCTGCATTTGAAATGTACATGTATTTCCAACTTAAACATATTGAAATAGCCAACTGCTTTCTGTTTCCTGAATGGTAGTTTTTTCAAGGTTTAGGCTGCTTAAAAATCAACTATCATATTGTTTAGCACTTTATTGTATGGGTCGTCTCAACCATTCTAAAAGGATATGCCTAATTCCCTAAGGTTAGATATTAATTTAGTAGTAGAGTGAAAAAAAGTTAATTTTTTTATTAGCTCATTTAAATATCTTCAATTTGATCAGCATTAGTTAAAGAATTCAGTACTGTGAGATTACTCAGGCTGCTTTACCCCCAAATAGAGTTAATATTCCAACTTGATTTTCTAAAAATCTCAACTGAAACTAATATGGACCTGTCAGGAGAGAAAACAGGAAATCCAAATTTCAACTCCTTCATCATACCCCTTTAGTGGTATTAGAAAATATGATAAGCATCACATATTTGAAAGAAAACTTCTTATACCAGAAACATGATACATTAAACTCAATGACTCTTCTGCTCGGGCACGATTCTTTTAATGCAATGGACTCTGTCCAAACTAAAGACTGTCTAAAGAGTCCTGCTGATAAATTTAAAATTGCTATGTCTGCTCAGGTCTCATTACATGACATATCACCTCCAAAAAGTGTCTGAATATTTTAAGCAAATTTATTAAGGTATAATTCAAATACCGTAAAATGTACCCACTAGAAATATACAATTCTTTTTTTTTTTTCACAGATTCACAGGGCTGTGCAAGCACTGCCAAAATCTAATCTGAAAACATTTAAGTCCTCCGTAAAAGAAACCCCATACCCATCAACAGTCATTCCCTATTGCCAATTTTGTCTTTATAAA
>NW_017733773.1:0-2766 GCF_001890085.2 Hipposideros armiger
GCTCATGTATTGCAGATTAAAGAATCCTTATTAATATATTAAATAAATTAATTATAAATCAGTTACGTAACTGAAAACACAGACATGGTGATCTCTAGTTTCTGGGCTGATTAGGGATGCAGTGACTCAGGGAAGAGTTCTCAGGTTCTGACCTCTCTGATCCTTTCCTTCAGAACCTGCTGGACTCTCAGACTCACCTGGATGGGGTCTCTGAGAGGGAGGCCTCTGTGCGGAAGTCTGAATTACTCCCTGGAAGGTTCATGATGGAGACTGAAACTCTGTCCCCACATGAGACAGCAGGAAGGAGTGAAGCATGAGATCACATCCAGCTGAGGACTCAACAGCAACACCCAGGTCCTGGGCACCAACGTGGTCCAAGCTGAGGGACGCACAGAGGAGGCGTTACAGCGCTCTCTGTATCTGCTCATCAGGCACATTTCCCTTGTCTTATTCCGACTGCTAAGCACACGATTTCCCCCCCAGGGCCTCTGGAATAAACAGAAAGGCAATTTTTCCTAATGAATCTCTGATCCCAAGAGACCATGTTAGAATTCTGTATTGTGTGTACTTTTTTATTCTCCATATTCATAATCTCCCTGAATTTAAAAGGACATCAGTCTGTGTATCTGCAAATATCCTGTGCCAAGACCACATTTATTAGAATTACACAATATGAATATTAGAAGTCTTCAAAGGTGACAAATCTTCGGATTTTTTTTCAATTCAACATGCAAAGTACCAGCCTCCTGAAAAGACAAAATCATTTAGGAAACAGGTTCTTCCCAAAGGATGAAATTTTTACCTGAAGTTTTCATCTTTTCACTATTTCCTTAAAACGGTTTTCATAATTTTGTGTACGAGCATTAGTAGAGAAGAGGCACATCTTCAAAAACAACTTCTACTAGAAAAACGCACTCAGTGATGGATAGAAGGTGAACCAAATTTGGCTTAATGGTCCTTTGTTATTGCTGGTCTGTTGAACACTGTGAAAATTGCTGAAATCCTCCTGAATGTCAGTAGCCTGAGGGACATTTATCTTCAGAGCTAGGAGCTGTGCTGCCCAATACAGTAGGTATGTGAGACTATTTGAAAATTATAATTAAAATTAAATAAAATTTGAAATTCAGTTTCCCAGTCATACGAGCCTCAAGTGTTCAATACAGCAGCTACCACATTAGACAGTGCAGACAGAGAATATCTTCTTTGCAGAAAGTTCTTTTGGACGGCTTTGCCTCAAATTTCTTTCAAAATCCCCAGGTGTCTGCTGGGCTGTTTCTCCACCACCTCAACCCTAAGTCACTGAGCCCTCTCCTCCAATTTGATTATTTCAGTAACATTCTTGCTCTCCCTGCAGCTCCACATGGACCCTTCTGGAATTGGGGGCTGTGTTTTTAGTCACCATTTACGAAGTGCCATGCACAGGGACCTGAGGCACATAGAACTCAAGTCTGAATGTTACTCAATATTGGTGGCATTCACCTTTTCTGTTTATTTAGTCCCAAACGCCCTCTCTCTGATGACGCAGGAAGCCAGATAGCCACATGCAGACCCACTGCTGATCAAGCTCTACTTTGGGCTTGTGATCTATCCAGACAAATTTCTCATCTTGGGGTCACACACTCGTATTTTTGTCTCATCAGAGCTCCTTAGAGCAACTTGAGGGAAGTAACCCCATGTATTTCTTTGCTTATATCACATTTTGTTTATTTCCTCACGAGTTTGTGGATATATAGATTGTTTTGGGCTATTTTAAATAATGTTCCCTGATTATTGACATGCAAGTCCTTATGCAGGCTTCAATGGTTATAAATAAGCTTAAAACATTAATAATGTTTTTTTTTAAATGACATGTGCTCAGGCCCGATCCAGTATTGTTATTATTTTGCATCAATTTTAATACATTTTAGTTACCAGAATGACTACAACTTTCAGAAATGGCTCTTGTGGTGAATTTAGCTTTCTGGTGAAGTGAGGGCTTGACTACATGGTCTTTTTGTTTTGTTTGAATGTGTCCCCAAATTCTGCTTTTGTGAACATAGTACAATAAGCCCAACAATGTTTCACAGAAAATTAAAGGTTTTGTAGGGTCTCCTGATGACTAAGCAGGGAGCTGCTGTCCAGGACTATAGAGAACAATGTCTAGCAGATAGCAGTCTCTAGGCTGTGATCTAGAACATAGCATGAGGTTGCTTTTCACGTAATTCCCTATATTAGTAATTTTTGTAAAATGTGCTCCTAATTATCTTAGCACCATTTATTTGTATCTAACTATACTCCAGGCACCACCTTATACACTTTTGTACTCTCATATAGCTCACAGACTCCTGGCGGACAGGTGGGCACACCGGTGAAGATGGTGGCCCTGCACTGCTCTCACCACATACCACACACACCTGTATTGTAACTCAGGTCTGTCTTCCAGGTCTGTTCTTTCTATTCTACTGCTTGGTGCTAACCTGCACATGTAACTGCCTCTCTTAAAAGATAATTCTGCAGACTCAAGAAGTTAGCCATTTGGTTTGTTTTCATAGTCTCATACCAGGGCCAGTCAATATGCTACCAAATTCCTGCGCTAAATTCTGGGAAGCCAGCTGATTACTACCTGTGTAAACTTGCTCATCTCTGAGCATAAGAGTAGTTGCTAATATTTATTGATCCTGGGGAACCGTGGTGCTGGGCTGGGGATTTGGTTTCCTCGGTGGCAGAGTGATGTTTGGAGATTAATATTGAAAGGAACTAGGAAGAAGTCAAGTAAGTCCTGTTTCT
>NW_017733773.1:3099-5321 GCF_001890085.2 Hipposideros armiger
TTGGTTTTCAGAGCTTCTCCCAAGTCTGCCGTTTCTTAAAATTAACCAGCCTAAAATAATCCTTACACCAAATTGACATACTTTAGGGTGACAAATTCTGTTACCCTGCATCTCCTAGTCTACAAACCTGTTCAGCATGTTACTATACTGAATACTGTAGGCAACTGTTACACGATGGTAAATATTCATACAATGTGTTGTGTTACAAAGATGTTACTATGGTTATGATGTCACTAGGTGATAAGAATTTTTTAGCAACACTATCATATGCGAGCATCATTGTATATGCGGTTCCATCACAGACTAAAATGTCATCATGCAGTGTACGTCTGTATTCACTCATTTCTGTGTTGTTTATTTTACATGAGGGCCCTTTGGTGTCACCAGATAATACAGTTCTGAAAAGACTTTGTAATAAGCAGAATAAGGGCCTCCAAATGATGTTTACATCCTAATCCTTGGAAACTTTGATTACATTGTTTTTTATAGTGAGGAGAGGATTAAGGTAGTCCTTGGAATACTTATTCTATCAGCCTGCAGTTTAGCCCTTGGAATACTTATGCTATCAGCCTGTGGCTTTAAGATAAGAAGGTTGGCCGTGATTATGTAGGTGGGACTGATGTAATGACCACAATCCTAGAATGTGGAAGAAAAGGAAGAATAGTTGGAATCAGGGGGAGAGTGGAAGATGCTCCACTGCTGCTTTAGAGCTGGAGCGAGGGCCAGGAGCCAAGGAATGCTTGTGGCCACAAGAAACTAGAACAGGAGACAAAATGGACTCTCTCCTGTAGCCTCCAGAAGGAACCGGCCCTGCAAACATCTTGCTTTTAGTATATTGAGACTTCTTTCAGGGTTCTAAAATCTAATATAATAAGAACATGAATTTTCTTTTTATACAGCGACTATTGTAATTTGTTACAATTAGAATGTAATATGTTTATCCAATAAGTATATATATTTTTTGTAGGATAGTAAATTTTAGCCTTTCAGTTTATTCTATTTTCTTCTCTCAGGTTATCGCGTTTGTGTTGAAATAACAACGTTTTCCTTTTTAAGGTTTTATTGGGAAACTGGGGGAGGGGAACAATGTTGAGGAATTGAGGAAGGGGAACAGACAATTTGCTGTCCTTTTGTTCTTCAGTCTAGTTAAGGAGAACGTCACTTCACTAGCCCATGTTGGTATTATCATTGCGCTGTTTTCAGGTGAGGCAGGTTGGTCGCTGGCTACTGGACGGCCGCTCACGGCAGCTCTTGGCCACGCACGCCGGCTGCCGGCCACTCTCGGTAGCTTATGGAAGTCCACTGCAGCAGGGGCTGCAGCCTATGCCGTCGCTGGCAACTCACGGCAGCCCAGCTCCTGGTTGAGCTGTTGTTCACCATCTTAGCTGTAGAGGGCGCAGCATCACTGGCCCTAATGTGGGATCCAGACCAGAGCCCTGCTGCTCAGAGCAGGCATCCCAAGGCAACTCTTAATCAATGTGCCACTCGGCCGGCCTGAAATAACAACTTAAGTAGAAGAGACACATACAGTCAATTTGGAAAATTTGCTCTCTTCGCTGTTCTAATGAATTCTCCATTGCATAAAATAAATGTGGTTCTGACTTTGAGGTCTTTGTGCATTAAGATAGGAAATGTAATTCATTATTAAAATTAAGGTCACCATTCTATTCTAAATCCATATGAATAAATTTCTGATTCTTGTAGTTTCATGTTAATTTAACCATTTATTCTTTTAAATTCTATTCTATCCAAATTGTTTCCAGTTTTCTTTCAAAATTAAAGGTGACATTCTTAATGAGTCTGTGTTGTGTGTGTGTGTGTGTGTGTGTGTGTGTGTGTGTGTTTGTTTACCTGAAATGGACTAAGGTAAAAATGGGCACATAAGTATGTGTACATATATATATATACTCTTTACCTGCAAATTTGTTCTCAGACTCACCAAATATTTCCAAACATATTATTTACTACTCACAGCATCCATCTTAATTAGGTTCATCCTCACATATCATCATCAGAAATGAGTAAATAGGATCAGAGTGACTACATTTTTTACAATCATATAACAAAGCAATTAATTATATATAGATTACATATTAATTACAAATATTTATACAATTAATATATATATATATAATTATATGTAATTATATTTATATATACATATTATATATACATATAGTCATGCAATATGTAGTCTTAATTTCTGTGTGGCTCCTGTAATT
>NW_017733773.1:13931-15806 GCF_001890085.2 Hipposideros armiger
AGCTCCACATGGACCCTTCTGGAATTGGGGGCTGTGTTTTTAGTCACCATTTACTAAGTGCCATGCACAGCGACTTGAGTCACATCTAACTCAAGTCTGAATGTTACTCAATATTGTTGGATTTCACCCATTCTGCTTATTTAGTCCCAAACGCCCTCTCGCTGATGACGCAGGAAGCCAGACAGCCACATGCAGACCCACTGCTGATCAACCTCTCCTTTGGGCTTGCGATCTATCCAGACCCATTTCTCATCTTGGGGTCACACACTCGTATTAATTCTCATCAGAGCTCCTTACAGCAACTTGAGGGCAGTAACCCCATGTATTTCTTTGCTTATATCACATTTTGTTTATTTCCTCACCAGTTTTTGGATATATAGATTGTTTTGGGCTATTTTAAATAATGTTTGCCTTGATTATTGACATACAAGTCTTTATGTAGGCTCAATGGTTATAAATAAGCTTAAAATATTAATAATCGTTTTTTTTAATAACCTGTGCTCAGGTCCCATCCAGTAATGTTAGAGTTTTGCCTCAATTTTAAAACATTTTAGTAATCAGAATGACTATAATTTTCAGAAAAGGCTCTTCTGGAAAATTTAGCTTTCTGGTGAAGTGAGGGCTTGACGCATGGTGTCTTTTTGTTTTGTTTGAATGTGCCCCAAATTCTGCTTTTGCAAACATAGTTAAATATGCTTAACAATGTTTCACTGAAAATCAAAGGTTTTGCTGGTTCTCCTGATGACTAAACAGGGAGCTGCTCTCCAGGACTGTAGAGAACAATGTCTAGCAGTTAGCTTTCTCTAGGCTGTGATCTAGAACATAGCATGAGGTTGCTTTACACGTAATTCCCTATATTAGTTGTTTTTGTAAAATCTGCTCCTAATCATCTTAGCACCATTTATTTCTACCTAACTATATTCCAGGCACCACCTTACACACTTTCGTATTCTCTTATAGGTCACAGACTCCTGGCGGACAGGTGGGCACACCCGTGAAGTTGGTGGCCCTGCACTGCTCTCGCCAAATACCACACACACCTGGATTGTAACAGGCCTGTCTTCCAGGTCTGTTCTTTCTATTCTACTGCTTGGTGCCAACCTGCCCATGTAACTGCNTTCCATGAAGAAGAGGTGACTTCCCAGACAAGAAAATAACATGAGTAATTTTTATACAAATTGACTTTACTCAAATACTCTAATGCTACAATTTATGTTTTGCAGCCAAGTGATTAATTTCAATGTTTTTATACGGTTCTGGTTTCTTCTAGAGGCTTGCCTTGCCATCTCAGATTATGAATATTTGTCCCAATCTGCTTTTTTCCAAAAGTGTCATGTGTTTTAAGCAAAATCTTCATGTACCTCAAGAATATAAATTGAGCGCTCACCATATTTTAGGTACTGTTTAGTCTGTGAGTATTGGAGTGCTGAAAAATAGAAGTTCATACAATTCAATGTTGGAGAAAAAAAATGCAAGCTAATAACAAAAATACATGGCATTTCAGATGGTGACAGGTCATATGAAGAAAAGAAAAGCAAGTCTAAAAAAGATAGTGACGAGTGAATTCTTTTTTTCATGAGCATTTAGTCACTACCTGCAAACAAGGTGACATTTGAAGAGAGACCTCAGTGAAGAAAGGGAGGAACAGGCAAGGTAATGTTGGCAAGTGTCCTGGAAGAAGGAATGGCCAGTGCAAAGGCCCTGGGGTGGACAAGAGGGGTTTAGTGATCTGTCCAAAGTGAATAGCAGAGCGCTGATGGGCATTGATTATGATTATAGTTTTTTTCAGGTTGCTTCTCGGAAGTATTTCGCATCTAGGAATGCTTTTGTGCCGGAGGTGTCTGGCATTACCTGAAGGAATACTGCTAAACACCT
>NW_017733774.1:0-2291 GCF_001890085.2 Hipposideros armiger
GTTTCATTGCCAGTGATAACACAGTCAAAACAACACCTTGCCCCTCCAAAATGTCTTGGCAAACTTTGACTCTCCTTTGCTTTTGTTCATTGGTGAGCTCCTTCAAGACCACTTTTGCACACACCTTTCTCATGCCAAGATTTTCAGTTAAGATTTTCCTAACTGTTTCTTGATCAAAGTTTACTACGTCTGCTATGCTTCTCACAGTCAGCCAATGATTTTCACGCACAATTTGATGAATTTTTGCAATGTTTTTTGTCAGTTATGCTCTTTACTGGCCGTCCTGACCTCTCTTTATCAGTGAGGCACCCTCTCCCCTCAGAAAAACATTTAATTCATTTGTACACTGCTGTTTTTTTCATGACATTATCCCCATGAATTTGGACTAAAATGCTCTAATTTCACTTCCACTCTCGCTAAGTTTAACAAAAAATTTAATGTTTGTTCATTGCTTTAATCCAAGATCAGACATGCTTGCGAAGACACACAAAAACATGCAACAACAATAATGAATGCCACTCAGCAAGATACTGCCACACTTCGACACAAACACAGCTCTGAGACTCTGATATACCAAGGTTATGAAATCTTACTTAGTTGTTTGTACAGTGCTGACAATATAGGTGCACAATGGCAAGATTGCAAACTTAATTGGCAGACCTCTGAGTGTGTGTGTGTATGTGTGTGTTTGTGTGTGTGTGTACAGGCGATGCCAAAAAATTTATACAAGTATTTGGATGCTATGGTAACCACTTTGAGCACCTCTTCTAATTACAGAAATCAAACGTGACTTGTACTCATCTTTTGTTTTTGGTATATATTAAGTATTACAATTTTAATACACAACTCCTTTCTTAAAATGTGTATACATTTTTTGGCACCATATATGTGGCCCCAAACATAAATATCACACAACATAATTATTATTACTGAAAAGCTTTGTAATAACCTTTTATTTTAGATTTTAGTTACATCCATTGGTTTCTAATCCTGTGATATTTCAAAGTTAATCACTACCCAATTTATTTTCTTGTCAAATTTTGTAACAGAGATAGCATGAATTTATTTTTGCAAACTCAGATAAAACAGAAGATACAAAATTTAATGATAATAACCTTAAAAGATATGTGTANATACAAAATTTAATGATAATAACCTTAAAAGATATGTGTATTCAACCAAAAGTTAAAACAGCCTTAGTATCAAACATTTTCTATTCTTTTTCTTTATTAAGTTTATTGGGGTGACAATGGTTAGGAAAGTTACATAGGTTTCAGGTGTACAGTTCTGTAATACATCATCTCTATATATCACATTGTGTGTTCACCACCCAGAGTCAGTTCTCCTTCCATCACCATATATTTGATCCCATTTATCCTCCTCTACCACTCCCATCCTTCCTTACCCTCTGGTAACCACTAAAATGTTGTCTGTGTTTATTAGTTTTTGTTTCTTTATTTGCTTGTCTTGTTCCTTTGTTGCTTTCAGTTTTATATCCCCTGTATCAGTGAAATCATATGGTTCTCTACATTTTCTGTCTGACTTATTTCAATTAGCATAATAATCTCAAGATACATCCACGTTGTTGCAAATGGCACTATTTTATCTTTTCTTATGTCAGAATAGTATTCTATAACTTCTTCACTCATTCACCTATGGAAGAACACTTTGGTTGCTTTTATGTCTTGGCCACCGTGAATAAAGCTGCAATGAACACCAGAACACACATATCTTTATGGATAACTATTTTCAGATTATTTGGGGGTGGATACCCAGGAGAAGGATTGCTGGGTATATGGTTATTCTATTCTTAATTTTTTGAGGAACCTCCATACTGCCTTCCATAGTGGCTGCACCAATCTGCATTCCCACCAACATTGTATAAGGGCTCCTATTTCTCCACAGCCTCTCCAACACTTGTTACTATTTCTCTTGTTAATGATAGCCATTCTAACTGGTATGAGGTAATATCTCATTCTTGTTTTTATTTGCATTTCTCTGATGATTAATGATGATTAGCAATTTTTTTCATACGTCTATTGGCCATCTGTATGTCCTCTTCAAAGAAATGTGTATTCAGGTCCTCCACCCATTTTTTAATTGGATTGTTTGTTTTTTGTTATTGAGTTGGATGAGTTCCTTATGTATTTGGTATCAGCCCCTTATTGGAGGTGTTGTTTGCAAATATCTTGTTCCAGTCATTTGGTTGCATTGTTATTTTGTCGATGGTTTCTTTTGCTGTGCAGCTTAATAGTTTGATATAGTCCATTCATTTATTTTAGCTTTTAATT
>NW_017733774.1:4301-6590 GCF_001890085.2 Hipposideros armiger
CACATCCTTAGTTAAGTTTATTCCTAGGTATTTTTATTGCAATTGCAAAAGGATTTTGTTTAAATTTCTTTTTCTGAGATTTCACTGTTAGTATATAGGAATGAAATGGACTTTTGTACATTGATTTCCAGCTGACAAATTAACTGCATTCATTTATTGTTTCTAATAGCTTTTTGGTGGAGTCTTTAGGTTCTCTCTATATAGCATCATGTCATTTGCAAAAAGTGACAATTTAACTTATTTATTCCCAATTTGGATGCCTTTTATTTCTTTCCCTTGCCTCATTGCTCTGGCTAGGACTTCTAATATGATGTTGAAAAGAAGAGATTATGCAGAACAGCCCTGACATGTTCCTAGATGTAGACAAAAGGGTTTCAGATTGTCACCGTTAATTATTATATTAGCTGAGGTTTTATCATATATGGCCTTAATTATGTTAAAGTATATTCTTTGTATACTCATTTTATTAATGTTTTAATCACAAATTCATGTTGTATCATGTGAAATGATTTTTCTGCATTTATTGATGCAATCCTATAATTTTTGTCCTTTATTTTGTTTATTTGGTCTATCACATTGTTTAATTTGTGTATGTTAAACCATCCTTGTACTCCTGAGATGAACCCCACTAGATTGTGATTTATAATATTTTAAATGCATTTTTGCATTCGATTAGCTAGATATATTGGCCTGTAATATACTTTTTTTGTGTTATCCTTACCAGGTTTTGGTATCAGGGTAATGTTGGCCTCATAAAATGAGTTAGGGAGTATTGTCTTTTCTTAAATTTTTTGGAAGAGTTTGAGTAGGATAGGTATTAGATCCTCTTTGAATGTTTGGTAGAATACACTAATGAAGTCATCTGGTTCTGGTCTTTGCTTTTGGGAAAGTTTTGGATGACTGATGCAATTTTCTTACTGTTGATCAACCTACTTAGATTTTCCAGTTATTTGTGATTCAGCCTAGGAAGGCTATATGTTTCTCAGAACATGTCCATTTCTTCCAAGTTATTGAATTTGGAGACATATAGTCTTTCATAGTATTTTTGGATAATCCTTTGTATTTCGGAGACATCCGTGGTAACTCCCCCTTTTTCATTTCTGATTTTGTTTATTTGTGTCTTTCTCTTTTTATCTTAGTTAATCTACCCAAGTATTTGTCAATTTCATTAATCTTTTCAAAGAACCAGCTCTTTGTTGCATTGATTTTTCTCTATTGTCTTTTTGTTCTGTATTTCATTTAGTTCTCCTCTGATTTTTATTATTTCCTTCCTTCTGCTGACTTTGGGTTTCATTTGTTCTTTTTCTAGTTCTTTGAGGTGTAGTGTGAGGTTATTGATTTGGGATTTTTCTTCTTTCTTGACAACGGCCTGTAATGATGTAAATTTTCCTCTTAAAACTGCTTTTGGTGCATCCAAAAAGTTATGGTAGGATGTATTTTCATTCTCATTTGTTTCTCATGTGATATAAATTTCTCTCTAAAACGTGTTTTCGGTGCAACCTCAAACTTTTGGTAAGATGTATTTTCGTTTCTCATCTGTTTCATTCTCATTTGGTAGGATGTATTTTCATTCTCATTTGATAGGATGTATTTTCATTCTCATTTGGTAAGATGTAATTTTATTCTCATTTTATCTCTCTTCTTATTTCTTCTTTGACCCAGTCATTTCTTAAAAGTATACTCTTTAACCTCCACATATTTGTGTGTGTTTTTTTGTGCGTTTTCCTGCTTTTTTTTTTTTTTGCAATTGATATCCAATTTCAAAGCATTGCGATCAGAGAATATGGTTGGTATGATTTCAATCCTCTTAATTTTGCTGAGCTTATTTTTACGTCCAAATATATGGTTTATACTTGAGAACTTCCATGTACAGTAGAAAATAATGTATAGTCTGATGTCAAGGATGAAGTGCTCTATAAATGTCATTTATTTCCATTTCATTTAATGATTCATTTAAGGCTGATATTTCCTTATTTATTTTCTGTTTGGATGATCTGTCCATAGCTGTCAATGGTGTATTTAGGTCCCCTACTATAATTGAGTTTTGGTCAATTTTTCCCTTTAGTTCTGTTAGTAGTCACTTTGTGTGTTTCAGTGCTCCCTGATTGGGGGCACAAATACTGATGACTGTTATGTCTTCTTTTTGTAGAGTCCCCTTTATCATTATGAAATGTTCACCTTTGTCTCTTGCAACATTTTTTCCTGAAATCTGTTTAATCTGATATCAGTATAGCTACACCTGTTTCTCTCTGAATACCATTTGCTTGGAGTGTCAATATTGAGTCTATA
>NW_017733774.1:8934-10383 GCF_001890085.2 Hipposideros armiger
TGGGAAGGTAGTGAGACATTGGTTAGGCTCTGTTCCTATCCCTTTCATCCTCTGCTTTGCAGTGAGGACTTAAACCATTGTTTTCACCCTTCTTCCCTCAGTCTTTGCTCTGAGGTCTCTGCCATGAGGGAGGGGTTCATCCATGTTATATGCTGATCCCTCAGGTGGGACTGTGGGCCATAAGGGAAGTATAGCAATTTAAATTATTCCCTTTCCAGTGACTGTGGGAGCTTTAGACTGCAGTGAGCTCCAAGCCCCAAACTCCAGCATGCACGACTCTTGTCTCCACACTTTTCCCTTCCATCTTTTCCCACTCTCCCAATTTGCCCACCACTTGATGACTTCAATAGCACACCTCTTAGTTATTCCTGTTTGCTGCACAAGGAGTCCTTTGTGGAATTATAGCTCTTCCATTTATTGTGAATTCCAGGGCATAGTTCAAGAGGCTCACCTCATGTCATCATTTCTATGACATAATCCTATACATTCTTTTCTAGAGTACAGAGCACATTTTCACAGGTAGACCCCATATTCAAACACAAAACTACCCTCAGCAGATTTAACTAGATAGAAATCATACCAAGTGTATTCTCTGATCACAAGTTTTTGAAAGTAGATATCAACTGCAAAAAGAAAGCAGGAAAGCCACAAATATGTGGAAATAAAGCAACACATTTTTTGAGAATGACTGGGTCAAATACGAAAAAGAGGAGAGACCAAAAGATACACAGAAACAGATGAGAATAAAAATAAATCCTACCAAAATATTTGGGATGCAGCAAAACCAGTTTTAAGAGGGGAATTTATATCATTGCAGGCCTTTTTCAAGAGACAAAAAATATCCCAGATAAATAACCTCACATTACATCTTAAAGAACTAGAAAAAGAAGAACAAATGAAACCCAAAGTCAGCAGAAGCAAGGCAATAATAAAAATCAAAGCAGAACTAAATGAAATAGAGAACATAAAGACACTAAAAAAATTAATGGTTCTTTGATAAGATTAATAAAATCGACAAACCCTTGGTAGAGTAATATAAAAAGAGAAAGACATAAATGAACAAAATAAAAAATGAAAAGGGTAGTTACCACAAATACCACAGAAATACAAAGAATTATCCAATACTATGCAGCAATATATGCTACCAAATTTAATAACATAGAAGAAATGGACATGTTCTTAGAAACATATAGCTTTCATAGACTGAATCATAAAGAATTAGAAACTCTAAATAGACCAATCAACAGTAAGAAAATTGAATCAGTCACCCAAAACCTTCCCAAAAAGCAAAAAACCAGGACCAGATGGTTTCACTAGTGAATTCTACCAAACGTTCAAACAGGATCTAATACTTGTCTTACTCAAACTCTTCCAAAAAATTGAAGAAGACACAATACTCCCTAACTCCCTTTATGACACCAACATTACCCTGATACTAAAACCTAGTAA
>NW_017733775.1:0-1265 GCF_001890085.2 Hipposideros armiger
TAAGTAACCTTGTTGTCTTTCAGTAGGCAAATGAATAAACTAACAGTGGTACAGTCATACAATGGATTACCCCTCAGCCATGAAAAAAAATGAACTCTTTTCTTTTCTTTTTTAAAGATTTTATTTGGGAATTGGGGGAGAAAACAGCATTGGGGAATCGGGGAACAGACAAGTTGCTGTCCTTTTGTTCTTCAGTCTAGTTGTGGAGGACGTAGCTTCACTGGCCCATGTTGGTATTATCATTGCGCTTTTCCCGGGTGAGGCAGATAGGTCGCGGGCCACTGGACGCCACTCCCAGCGGCTCTTAGCAGCTCACTCCAGCTGCTAACCACTCACGGTAGCTCACGTCAGCCCACTGCAGCAGGGGCTGCATCCTACCCCGTCGCCAGGGACTCCCAGCAGCCCAGCTCCAGGTCGAGCTGGTGTTCACCATCTTAGCTGTAGAGGGAGCAGCGTTGCTGACCCTAATGTGGGATCAGAACTGGGGCTGTGCTGCTCAGAGCTGGCATCCCAAGCCTATCTTAACTAATGAGCCACTCGGCCAGCCCAAGGAATGAACTCTTGATACCTGAAATAACTTAGATGGATCTCAAGAGTATTATGCTGAATGAAAAGTGGCTATCCCAAGAGATTACTTATTGTATGATTCCACTCTTGAAAGGACAAAATTATAGTGATGGAAAAGAGATCAGTGGTTGCTAAGATTTAGGGCTATGGTGATATTCTGACTATAAAGGGTAGCACAAGAGAGTTTCTTTTTGTTGATGGAACAGGTCATCCTGACTGTGGTGGTAGTTAGATGAATCCACACATGTGACAACATGTAATGGTGTGATACACACACACACACACACACACACACACACACACACACACACTAAGCACATAGGAAAACTCCTTAAATTTTAATACAGTCTGCATTTAATAGCATTGTACCAAAGTCAATTTGCTGATTTTGATAACATACTATGGTTATGCAAGCTGGCATTGCTGGGAAACGCTGGGCAAAGTGTACCTGAGAAATCTCCATGCTGTTTTTTATAACTTCCTGTGAATTTTAAATTATTTTCAAATGAAAAGTTTAAAATGAAGGTCTCATAGCCATGGCTCCCCTTTTCTATAGCCATCCAGAGATTTTTTTGTCATGTGGAAAGACTGACTAGGAGCCCAGAGGGCACAATGGAGGACTGTTTCCTTCTTTCACTGCTTTGGAGTACTATGACATCAGCTCTTGAATGGCAGCCTATCCCATCGCAAGACTGTCC
>NW_017733775.1:5858-6991 GCF_001890085.2 Hipposideros armiger
CCCCACAGCACACTTACTACATATGGACATTCTAAGACCAGAAGACATAGCAGCCCTACCTAATACATTGAAACAAACACAGGAAGGCAGCCAAAATGGGGAGACAAAGAAACATGTCCCAAATAAAAGGACAGAACAAAGCTCCAGAAAAAGAACTAAGCGAAACAGAGATAAGCAATCTATCAGATGCAGAGTTCCAAATGCTGATTATGAAAATGCTCAGTGATCTCAGGGACAACTTCAACAAAGAAGCATAAAAATGGAGAAGGAAACCATAAAAAAGAACAAGTCAGAAATAAAAGATACAATAACGGGAATGAAAAATATATTACAGGGAATCAACAGTAGATCAGATGAAGCAGAGGATCCAACCAGCAATATAAGGTAGCCGAGAACACAGAACCAGAACAACAAAAAGAAAAACGAATCCAAAAAATTTAGGAGAGTTTAAGGGGTTTCCAGGACGATATCAAGCACACCAACATTAGCATTATAGTACCAGAAAGGGAAGAGAGAAAGCAAGGAATTGAAAACCTATTTGAAGAAATAATGACAGCCAACTTCCTCAGCGTGGTGAAGGAAATAGACATTCGAGCCCAGGAAGTACATAGAGTTCCAAACAAGATGAAACCAAAGGGGCCAACACCAAGACATATAATTAAAATGTCAAAGGTTGAATACAAAGAGAATCTTAAAAGCAGCAAGAGAAAAGCAATTAGTTACCTACAAGGTAGCCCCCATACAACTGTCAGCTGATTTCTCAACAGAAACTTTGCAGGAAAGAAGGGAATGGCAGGAAATATTCCAAGTGATGGAAATTAACGACATACAACCAAGATTTCTCTCCCCAGCAAAGCTGTCTTCTAGAGTTGAAGGACAGATAAGGAACTCCCCAGTCAGGAAAAAGCTAAAGGAGTTCATCACCACCAAACCAGTATTACAAGAAATCTTAGAGGGACTTCTTTAAGATAGCAGGGGTGTTAATGATGGGTGAAAGAAAAGGGTTTAAGAAGTACAATTTGGGGCTGGCCAAGTGGCGCTATGGTTAAGAACTGGCTTGGGTCGCCAGAGGACCCCAATTTCGGATCCCTCAAATGAGGGCCAGTGACACTGCCCTCCACAGCTAAGATGCT
>NW_017733775.1:10406-11512 GCF_001890085.2 Hipposideros armiger
CCATCTGGTCCCCTAAGAAATATTTACAACATTATTGATTATATTCCTCAGACTGTCTTTTTCTATCCCTGAGGCCATATTATAATTACCAATTTGCCCAATAAAAATCTTAAAAAAAAAAAAAGAAGTACAATTTCAGTATCATGTGGATGTAGGGTATAGCATAAGGAATATACTCAATAATGTTGTAATAACTAGGTATGATGCCATACAGGTACTAGATCTATCTGGGTGATAGATGGGAATAGGGTTGGAGACAGGGTAAACATAGTGAAGGAATTAAGAAATACAAATTAAGGGCCGGCCAACTGGCACGTTGGTTAGGAATTGGCTTGGGACACCAGCTCTGAGCAGCAGGGCCCCGGCTTGGATCCCACATGAGGGCCACTGACACTGCCCTCTACAGCTAAGATGGTGAGCAGAAGCTCGACCTGGAGCTGCACGGCTCTGAGTATCTGGCAGCAGGCGTGAGTGGCCAGCAATGGTTGGGAGCGGCCGACAGCCAGCAAAGTTGCCATGAGTAGCCGTCAGCCGCCATGAGCGGCTGGCCAATAGCCAGAGAAAACCTGCCTCAGCCAGGTAGAGTGCAATGATCATAATACCATCATGGGCCCAAGAGCTGCGTACTCCACAACAAGACAGAACAATGGCTTGGCTCGGAGGTGTGGGGGAGGGGCAAGGGGAAAATTTTAGATGCTTAATCTACAAAGAGCTCTTTAAAATCAGTAAGACAAAGGCCAAAAACCCAACAAAAAAATCGGCAAAGCGCATGAGAAAAAATTACATTTCATAGAAAAAGAAATATAAATGCTTTCAATAAGAAATGTAAATGCAGAAATACATTCAATGACATTAAAAATGGAAGCAATGCAACTTAAAACAATATGGAAATGGATGATGGCCGAGACTCTCTCCTTGACGGAAACCAGAGGGCAACTGTATCTGGGGCTTGTGTTGCTTGTGCAGCTCAGTCAATAGACCGACACAGGAGTTGGGCTATAGGATAAAGTTTATAGTCAGAGCACTGGTGCTGTGAGAAGGCAACAGGTTAACACCTTCAACAACTGCCTTAACATTCTAAGAGCAGCTTAGGGTATTTAAGGGAA
>NW_017733776.1:0-2464 GCF_001890085.2 Hipposideros armiger
AAATATGGCCCATAGGCCAAATGCACCTGTTGCCTACTTTTGTATTGCTTGTGAGTCAAAGATATTTGCAATTCATGAGATATTAAGACACACATTTTCAACCCTGATTCAGCAAAATTCCAAAAACTGTATTCCAGAAAAAACTCCCTTCTTCTTACCAACAGACTTGTACTTAGAAAAAAATACCACTCAATATTCTATTTTGAATTTCATCAAGAAATCTGGAAATTTGTTTTCTCTATTATTGTATTAATGGTGGCGTAATATCTGATTTTACCTCTGCCTGCATGGTCTGAACTATTTTCTATCTAACCCTTTACATGAAAAGATTACCGGTCCCCTTTTCTATACCATGGCTTTTCCCTTGACTGCTATTCTCTATAGTTATTTGTGCTGCATTGTCCCCCGAATAATCAAGTTTGTCAAACTGAACCCCTCAGAGTGCCTTCAGTAAAATAAACATTCAATTATCTGATTGTGGGATTAAGGAGATATTTTTAAGTGTTCTGTTAGAGGTCCCTTTAAATATTATGAATGAGTTAAACCTGAAATGAAGGAGCTGTAGATAAATATCAAATAAACTTCCAGAGTAAATGTCAAACCAGAACACCCTGAGGTGATTTGGGGTTTCAAGACAAAAATGAATATTCCATGTTTGTCTTTCGGATTAGAGGACTGCCATTTGAGTCCCTGGCTTGAGGGAAAACTTTAGTTTAAACTGTTCCTGGAAGCAGGCCCATTATGATACCAGCTGTTGCCTTAAAAGTTAGCTTTTCTGAAACTTTGTTCCGTTGCTTACAAAAAACTCATGATGGCTGTTTGCTCATTAGAATAACAGGCAATTTCTGGCTGACCCCCTGGTAAAGAAAGACAGCGAACTGGAGTGCCAGCTTGTTCAGGAGAGCCTGACAGAAAGAAGACCTGGTCAGCCTCACTGACAGTAATTACCCAGATGCCAGGATACCCACACCGCCTTCATTTTCCTACGTTTCTGTTAAACCTGAATTATTATGCCCACAATTTTCCTCAGACACCCACGAGCACTCCTATCTCTGGACCTTTGTTCTTGGTGCCCTAGTGTGAAATACTTGTCAGCCAGATAGCTGCATAGCCCACCTCCTCATGACCTGTGGTCTGAACCCCAAGTGTAAGGTAGTATTCTCTCCCCACCTTCTTTGATGTTACCTTGTTTAGTGCCTGCCCCACTTACTAGAAGGCAAGTGCAATGTGTCAAGGAGCTGATTTTTTTCATGGCAATATCAGCACCTGAAACAGTGCTTAGCCTGGCACAGGCACCCCATGTTTGTTGACTTCATCATGGGCTCCACCTGCACAGGAGAAAACCTTGTGACTTGCTTTAATCATTGACAAGAAAGTGGAAATTCCCCATTATCTTTGCACCAGGTATTTCAGAAGCTTCCCAGATAATTAAAAAAACATTCATGTAAAATGAAATGACGTGATTTGCCACATATGTTTAAAGTAGACTCTCTAGAACTGGACCAATGGAGAGGGTTGCCTGGAGATGCCCCACGCTATGCTCGGCAGACAGGGTGGGAGATTCTCAGATTGGTCCGGTGCTCAGAGAAGCTGCACAGAAGGCTTAGGCTCCCTCACTGGTGGCTAATCGAAAGCCGCTGACTCAGGTTTCTTGACACTGCTTGAGGGCAGGCACCTTCGGTGGGTGCTCAGTGCCTGAGCTTGCAGCCCTGCTCAGAGGTCGTCGGTGGGAGGCATAGCGCCTCCTGGTGGTCCGTGTGCGCTTCGCAGCCCCCACCACCAGGGCGCTGCTGAGAAGAGCTGGGCGTCCTAAGGCCTAGACTGAGTTGGGCTCTGAGAGGCCACAGGCCACTTTGGGAGGCATCTTCCTGAAGGCCAAGACTCTCCCAGATCCTCTGGAGGCCTGAGAAGCCAGAATGGCACGGAGCATGGTGGAAACGGCAGCCCAAGGAGGCTGCGAGGCAACTGGGAAGTATGAGGCTACTGCTGGCCTCTGTATGGGGGAGGCCGGTATTGATACTTTTAGGTCCGAAGCCCACGCACGGTAATTGGTCTGCAGACACCCGCTGGAGTTTCATAGCTCAGAATTAGAGGCTGCTGGAAACCTGTGCTGGCAGAACCTGCAGGCAGTGGGTGATTTGTTAGCGGTAACACCAGCCCCCAAATATGTTTGGGAACCACAGCCCTTGCTCATGAGACTCAGTGCTTATTTACGTATGTACAGACAGAACCGAGGTCTGGTGGGGAAGCAGCATCTGGCTGGAAGTGAGTGGATTATGATGGATTCTTCACTTACACCTAGCTGCCTCCAGTGCCGTTAGAAACTAAGGAAGCCGCAGCCTCATAATAGCCCAGGGTCTCACCCCAGCCTCCGTGCTGAGGCCTGAGGGCCAGTGAAGGGCAGAGAAGTCATTACTTCTGTCTTTAAAATATGGGCATTTCCTCCCTTAACATAGGAAAGGAA
>NW_017733776.1:3433-11959 GCF_001890085.2 Hipposideros armiger
GATGCCCATCACTTTTGTGATGATTGTGAAGTTTTGTACCAACTGTATTTGGAATGTATCTCAAGCTTTCCACACAGACTATTAAAAATGTTGCATTACAAAAAAAAATGTGGCATTATATTTTTAAATGTGAACATAAATTATCCCTACACACCTGAGAAGAAGCTTATATTGAGGGATACAAATTTTCCATGAAGATTTGGGTGTTAAAAACTAAAAGAGTGGGAAAACATTCTGTGGCATACATCTTCATTTCTGCTCTTCTCTTGGGACACAAGTTGGGTACCCAGAAGCAGAAAGTTGGCACTCTGATATGGGTGCAGGATTAGGAGTGGTGTGGGATGGGCTAGAGATGTTATGAGCAGCAGTGGTAGCTGGCTCTCTCCTCAGCATCACAGCCCAGGAAGAATGGGATTCATCTCGCAAACCTGGTTGCTCATAGGCTGCCATCTATTTTTGGGGACAATCAACTAGAGAGAATTAAGTATGCAGACTTTGCCCCCATTTGTCAAACTCAGTTCCTCCATCCCAGGGACAGGACTACGTAATCGACGGCCAGCCCATGAAGCCTAATATATAGACATCAAAAAACCAGATCTAACTGTGAATCTGGATATCAGTTAAGCATGATCTAGGAATGATCACCCAATGGGCTGGGATGACTTTTTGAGGCAGGCCATGGATAGAATGCCATAGTTTCTAGGTTCACTGCCTTGTGCCAACTCCAACCACTACACTGGCCTCTTTCTGCTTTGTGGGTGCAAAGAGGGACCGTTAGTTCAAGGCTAAAGTGGGCCACAGCTTTTAACCAGCCCCAACTGGGGTCACAGGGGCCTAACTCAACATTCCTCTCACCAGGAATCTTCCTCCTTCCAAAAGGCTCTCCACGTCTCCACACCTCCCCTAATGTTCATGGGCCCCCTAATCCCACCATCCCCAGGGAAAATTCTCTGTTTCCACCTGCCCAACATGTGCCAGACATTAGTCTGAGGGCTCTATACACATCATTCCACTGAATGCCTCCAGCAATCTATAGGCAGGTACAATTATCCCAGTAAGTGGACACTAAGGCTCCCAGAGGTTCAGTTTGTCCTCATGGCTTCAAAACGGCAGAGATAGGAATGAGGCCCAGGTCTACGTGAACATGACTCCTGTGTTCTTTTTTTTTTTTTCTTTTGAGGAGAAAAAAGTCCTTTATTTTCCATGCTGGCAGCTAGGGAAAGTTTACGAAAATATCCAGCCTAAGAAAAACTTGTAAGAGTTGATTTGAGCCAAACTGACCACAATTGCCAGGAAGCAAAATCTCAATGGATTGAGAAAATGCTCCCGACTCTTGTGTTTTTAAGCACTTTATATGTAATGTCACTTCCTTAGATCACCCCCTTTTCTGACGCACAGTGGTGTGGACTTTGTCCCGCTCAGTTGGGTTACTTTACATGCTTGTAGAATTGAACTTTAATTGGGATTCGAAGCATATCCCCACTTTCCTTGAAAGTGCTTGAAGGAAGGCATGACATCTTCTACTTCTCCATTTCTATTATGGGTCTGTGGTATATAGCGAGGTATACACAGCGATAGGAATACATTTGTTCATTGTGCGAAAAGGAAAGGCTGTAGAGGTAGAATTCAGATGACAAGGAAAATGAATTGAAATGTGCTCAATACCAGACACCATTCTTTCAAGACCTTATTCTATGCCAACCTGTTACTCAGCACTATTTCAACGCTTTGCAATAGGTGCTGTCTTCTTTGCTAGAGGCTTTTTTTGTTTGTTTCTGAGGTAGTTATCATGGGGTAACTGATGTAATTCTGCATAACATGTGAATGCTGGAACATTTCATTTTCTCAGTTCTACTCCATTCATGCCACACGTAATTGGCTTTCTGATTCTAAGCCAGATCCACAGTGAAATCTGGTTACTAAAGGCAGTCCTTTATGACCTCCACTACTTTTGTTGAGTATGTGTCTTGAGAAAGTTAAGGTCATAAGTAGATCAAAAGAAATGAGATTGACAAGTAGCAAAAAGGCAGGAATGATCTTGGCCTCACACCAGCGAATAACAGGCCATTTCACGGAGTGGGAGGAGGAAAGCTGGCACCCCGTGGACAAATCACTGGACTCAGAATAAATATAAAGGCAGAGGAGCCAGGCAGTGGGGCCACCTAGAGGGAAAGACTCACTCCAAGGGACTGTAGCTGAGTCACTTCCATTGCCTGCCAAGATGAAGCTGCTGTTGCTGTGTCTGGGGCTGACTCTAGGCTGGGCACACAAGGAAGGACACGGTGATGTTGTGACAAGCAACTTCGATCTTTCAAAGGTTGAGTTGGTGGAGCACAGTGACTTCTGACTTTGAGGGGGTGGTTTGGAGGATTCTGAAGCAAGGTGGCCCTACTGGAGGGCAGGTGTTTTTTGACATAGTACACACATGAGGTGGTTTGTGACCTTCGGCTAAGAGCAAGTGTACCATGTGAAAAGACGGCAGCACTTGGGGACCTCCAGTCTCACTGGAGGGATGATGGAAAGAGCCTTACATGTGGTGTCAATTAACCCGAGTTCTAATTCTATCTTCACACCACTATTGAGTCCAGGCCAGCGGGCCAAGTTCAAGGAGACAAGGGTCCATGACAAGGGTCTATTCTTTTGCAACTCAATAATTTTACTGATTTTATTGCAGATTTCAGGGGAATGGTATTCTGTCCTTTTGGCCTCAGATGAGATGGAAAAGATAGATGAAAATGGGAGCTTGAGGATTTTTGTAAGCAATATCGAAGCCTCGGGGAACTCTTCTATGTCATTTAAATATCAGACAAAGTAAGTTGACCTCTTTTACTTGAGAAAAAATTCGCAGAAGTGTGAGTATGATCTTGGGCCTCTACAACACACACACACACACACACACACACACACACACACACGTGCACATGTGTATAAACATGTGGACTGTATCCAAAATCCAAGTTATTCATTTGGCACTGATTCAGGACTTCATGAACCTGGGACTTTTCTAGATTCATTGATAAAAATGAGTGACAGGAGTAATTTCAATGGGTTTAAAGGAGGTTAAGGGGGAGAGAGTTATCAGAATCATACGTAGTCTGGCAATATAACATAGGCTAGAAGCACAGGATTGGGGATCACCAGCCTATCTCTCTCTCTAATCTATCTTTTACCAGTTATGTGACCTAGAAAACTGGTCTGTTTCCACCCTAATTTTCCCTTGGCTAACAGAGGAGGATAAAAATTTTCTCTCATGTATTTTGTGAGGACCAAATGAAGTAATGTCTGCCTGTCGAGCACTCATCTGAGAGGTTGGCACATGTGAGCATTCAGCTAATTATACAGAGAAGTAGCTGCAGTCATAGTGATAGTGGGAAATAGTGGTAGAGTAATAGTGATAGCAGTAGTTGACTCATTCTTAAAGTATCAAATAAAGTGAAATAATGTGAATGAAAGCTGTTTCATATTTGTACCTAAATGTTCAGGAGTTAATTGGAATCAGGCACTCAAGTTACAGGTAGAGTGAGGGAGCCAGCCCCATCAATATATCTTGGGCAACAGCTCATTTTGTTTTACAGGGAAAATGGACAGTGTAGCGAGATTTCTGTTATTGCTGACGAAACATCACAGGATGATACATACAGTATATTATGTAAGTATACAAAAAAATGTCTCTCTAAATTCTTCTTCCAACTACAATAAATTTACCAAACCCCAGTATCTGCAGGATCTTAATCAATTCGTGATCAATGCTTCTTTAGTTAATGTAATTGGGTCATCTGATAGGCAATATCCCAAATTTGGGAGAACATTGTGTGTAAAAGCGAACACCATGCACATACTACCATCAGATAAAGATGGCAATTTGCTCATGTGTACCTCCTGCAATAAAAGAAAATTAACAAAAAAAAAGGAAAAAGTAAATTGTCAGGATAGCTGCTCATTCTCTGCCCATTTTGTGATGATGTCTGGTTGCCAATGCCACAGCCATTACTTGGACAGAGTGCTGGGTATATAATGCCAGTGGGGCTTAAAGACAGGACAGAGACACATAGTTGGCAGAGATGGCTGGAGGAGGTAGGTGAGTCTCAAGGAGGATGACAGAGGGTAAGTTGCTGCTGTGGCTGAAGATTTTTTCCACTACGGGTCAATTGCCAGTGGAAGAAATTTTATGAGGAGTCAGTTCTACCCTTAGAAGTCACCACATGAAGCCCAGGGAGATACAAATGGAAGGCCTTATATATCATTCCTTAACTCTTCTAGGATATGCACTTGAATTTGTTCTGTGGAAGAGAATAGGTAGTTTCAATTGCTTCCCATGGACCAAAGAAATTCTGAGCTTTCTTCTGTTTCCTCCACAGATGATGGATACAATAGACTTCGCATAATTGAAGCAGTCTATGATGAATATGTTCTTTTTCACAACGTGAATTTCAACAAGGGGAAAGAATTCCAAGTGATGTTTTTATATGGTAGAGTACTTTAATGCTGACACTCACCTTTGGGTTGGGAGGCAGGGAAAGAAAGGAAACCTGGAAACAAGGTGTTCCTCCCATTACTACCTGGGATGTCTTTCTTCCTCTCAAGAGAGATGCTCTCCTTGGGTAACCCCTCAAACTCGGAGGTGGGATGTTTATGAAATCTCATCGTGACAGTAGGCTACCAAAACGAAGATAATCAATACAGGTTATAATCTATTCCCAAGTCTTCTCCCTAAGCATCAATCAGTGTCTTCCATTTTTCCATCCATCTGGAGACCCACCCATCCGCCATGACCTCAATGACCAATACGCGAGACAACACAGTTACTGTCAATGTTCCCACAGGCCGAACACCAGATTTGAGTCCAGAAATAAAAACGTGGTTTGGAGAAGTGTGTCAGACATATGGAATTCCTAATGAAAACATTCTTGATTTGACCAAAGTCGGTGAGTTTAGCTATCTTTTGTTTCCTCTTCCTAAATTGTCATGTTACTAAAGCAAGAAACCCAAGAGAAGATAACACCTCCTATGAGTCCCCATTGTCCTAACCTACAAAATAATTTGATTTTTGTCTGGGAAATCACTGGGGTTGGTGTCTGAATGTGCTCTGCTCTACCTCTGCAGATCGCTGTCTCCAGACCCGAGGGAGCTACTAGCCCAGTCCTCCAGGTTGGTAATATTTGATAAAATGGTGTGGCCCAGGGACTACTGCCTTCCAAATGCATTAGGAGTTTATATGCAGAGATTAAAATAAGAATCATTTAGTAAGTAAGGTTGTGGGGAGAGCTTGAAAGTAGGAGTTGTACATCCTGGGTTCAGGACCCACTCCTTCCATGAGTTTTAGAGCAAATGACCAAGCAATTAAAAGGGAAACAATGATGTCTACCTTGCAGAGTTGCTGTGTGGATATATGCTGGTGAAAAGGGCTCAGTAATTGTTAATGTGCTTCACATCGTTAAGACTTAAATTTTGAAATGGGAAAAGAGCAAATGTGTGTGAGTATGAAGCTCAAATACGTTTCTGTTTGTTGTGTGTCTTCCAAGTCCAGAAAGCCATCTCACCCTCCAATTTTGGTAAAAATGTCTGGCTTTGATGTCTGCTCACCTTCAACTTCTGTTGTGGGAATAGAGCTGTTTGACCTTCCAGTTGTTTTCCAACCTGGAGAAAGGATTCTGAGTTTCCTCATCTGTTTCCTACCTAAGATGTATTGTGGGGCTGCTTTCAGATAGTGTATGGGAAGGTGTTAGCAACTATGGCTTGCGGAAATTGCATATTTAATAAAAAGCAACTATGGCTTTTGCCATTCTTTCTCAATCGATCAACAATTTTTCAGTACTCCCCATTTTGAGGATGGCAGAAAGCAGCCTAAGATCCTTCATTGATTCCTATGTTTATCATAGACTTGGTTGAGGGAAAGTTAAGATGAGATCTGTAAGGGATAATAAAGAGTCATTGACCAAATGCCCTTCTTCCCTCTATTCTGGCAATGAACATATATTGGAATGCAGGCTCATGTTCATTTCTTCATCACTTTTCTCCAATAGAATGTCTCTGTCCTCAATTCAATCCAGGAAGTGCTTATGAGTTACTGAGTTCTCTTCCTCACATGTTTCTTCAGTGCTGAGTGAATGGTTCCTCATCTGGGCTCCAGGATCTTCCATTCCATGGCCCCACGACATCTTGGGACAAGTTCTGTGACCTGATGGCCATCACTATTTCACATGAAAGCATTATCTCTGCATCTTCAGACTTTTCCCTAATTAACTAGAAAGATCAACAGCTTACCAAGAATGAAGAAATTTCTCCAAATTTCACTCTCTGTGCCATACCCAGAGAACTCTGCCATGAATAAGTCAAAAAGTTTATGTACTTGGTCAATAAATGATTAGCCTTGCAGTCATGTGTTTTGTCCTTGTGTATGTGAGAGATGTAGTGTCAACACCATGAAAATGAGGGGACTTCCTTGGCCTTGTACCAATAACCCTCTAGATTCTCAGAAATATCCCTGAGTTTCAGGATTCTCCTCCCCTGCAGTAATTCCCTGTCCCTGTGAGTGCTGCTTCTCCTTTGATTTGCCTATTTCTTAGTGACCTGACAAGACAAAACATAAAATCTGCCTGGCTGGCTCTAGCCTGTGTCCTTCCTTCTTGCAAGTTTTGCTGAAAGCTACAAAGAAGTCACGGACACAATAGCAATATCTCAGCACCCTGAGGCTTTTCTTTTTATTCTCCTAGCTCTATAGCCTGTGTCAGCACATGGTCTCTTTTCCAAGGTTCAGGAGGCAACCATTTGACCAAGTGTTTTCCCAGCATGTAATGAGACTTACCAGCTTTCCAGGCTGGGATAGCTGAGTCCTTCATGCCCAACACTGACCCTCCTCCAGTATATTGACCACATATATTAGGTTCTCTCCATCTCCCTACCTGGTAAGTCTCCACCATATCCCATATTCTTTTAACTAGCCTTGGCTACTAAAAATCATGATAAAGTCAGACATTGCTCTTGTTAATGAAGACATAGGTCTGTTAAATGGCCTCTGAAATGTGGTGCTATTTATGTCTTATAAAGAGCAAAGCCTAGGGATGTTTGCTGGTAGTGTTCCCAAAGATATCAAGAATATGAATCTCATTCCAAGTTGAGGTGAATGACCCTATGTATGCTGATAGCTGCCCTGCTAATGTAAAAGCATCCTGCCTAATCTAATTTGCAGGCAGTGTCCTCATTGATATGGACTCATCAGGACTTTAAAAACTCACTCTGGGGCCAGCCGAGTGGCGCATTGGTTAAGAACTGACTTGGGACGCCAGAGGGCCCCGGTTTGGATCCCACATAAGAGGGCCAGTGACACTGCCTTCTACAGCTAAGATGCTGAACAACAGCTCGACCTGGAGCTGGGCTGCTGTGCATCGCCAGCGACGGCATAGGCTGCAGTCCCCTGCTGCAGTGGGCTGCCATAAGCTACCATGTGTAGCCGGCAGCCAGCATGAGCGGCCAGCAGCCGCCGTGAGCGGCCGTCCAGAGCTGGCGATTGATTTGCCTTGCCCGGGAAGAGCGCAATGATGGTGCCAGCTTGGGCCAGTGAAGCAACATCCTCCACAACTAGACTGAAGAACAGAAGGACAGCAACTTGTCTGTTCCCCTTCCCCCGATTCCCCAGCGCTGTTCCCCTCCCCCAATTCCCCAATAAAATCTTTAAAAACAAAAACAAAACAAAACAAAACTTCACTATATTTCCTGGGCATGTAACATTTAGTTTTAAAACCATAAATAGTAATTGCTTATCTTTGGGAAGAACATTCCCCAGTTACTGTGATGCTCCCAGGAAATAAATGGGTGCATTTTTGAAAAAGTGGAGAGCATTACGATTCTCTACCATCTCCATGAATCTGATTTCATTAAATCAATGTCAGTAACATATTGATTTCAAACTGATTTCATTATCAGGAATATAAATGTGACTTTTCTTCAAAAAGATAAAAGGAAACGTACTATTGGGTTGTCAGAAAAGTCATGACGTATTTTTTCTATGTTTTTCATTGCAAAAATGCATCATGACTTTTCTGACAACCCAGTAGATCTCCGTGAACATGGTTAGACCTCAAAAGTCAATTGTTAAATGAAAAAAAAAAGTTCTTTCATGATATGTGCCATATGACACCATTTATATAAATTACAAATAGCATAGAACAATGCAATATATTATTCATGTTCCTATGTGTATGATAATGCCGTGCTTCTTATAATGTACATACAAATCACCTGGGGATCGTGTAAAAGTACAGGCTCTGAAAAGCAGGTCTTGGGTGGGCCCTGAGATTCTGCCTTCTAACGAGCTCCCAGAGATGCCAATGCTGTGCCACCTTGAGAGAGGGGTGACACAGGTAAAGTGAAATTGTTCGTATTACCTTCTTCAGGGCATCAATGTCTTGGATTATTTTGCTACCTGGGTGCTGGATTCTCTCAGTTTTACTTTCAGACTCTCATGAAGGTATTTTCATCGATGAGTGGTTGTTAAAATAGGTGTTTCTGAGGGGAACGTGAGGGCTA
>NW_017733777.1:0-1107 GCF_001890085.2 Hipposideros armiger
AAGGGGCTGGAGAGGGCAGCCTCCATAGGATGGATCAAATCAGCCTCAAATTCTGGCTGGAATCAGATCTGGAATTTGGCCGTAACCCATCAGAAAGTTTTGTATATGTAGATGATCATCCTCCCCTTTCACCACAACCTCATGAGCTGGCCCAAGTCTGTTACCTGAATGTGGACTCAAACAGTGGTCACAAATACCTTTTGTGACTTGGGGGAGCTGTACCCTGGCAACAACTCAGTGGTACCCAGGGCCCTTCTCTGGGGTTTAGCAATTCCACAGACCACTTGTGGTGCCTTTAAGTGGCTTTGACAAGACAGAGGTGGTATCTCAAGGACAGACCACTCTCTTTTATGGGGCCAAATTTCACGAAGAAGAAATTTCACGTCATTTTACTATGCTTCAGTGTAATAACTCTCAGGGCAGGTAATCGGAGTCTGAGAAATAATGGTAAAGCTTCTGGTTACTCAGACTCTGAAATATCTAGGAACTAAAAAAGAAAAAAAAAGTGTGTGTCTCTGAAATAATTCTGTTATATTAATGTGAAGGTGTGAAACCATGGAAGTACAACTTGAAATCTCAAGATTATCTTATCATAAACCAAAACCAGGGGGACAGATTCATGTATCTACTACAAAACTGATCAGGAAATAACCTCAATTGCAAAAAGGAAAGATCCTACTAGCAAACACGGACATTTGTCAGTGAATGACATCAGTAAGACTTACCCATATCATAGTGTAGTTTAAATACTCAGCATGTACAAAATTATATTGTGGGGCTTTGTTGTAATTGAAAGTACATGGGACATGCATCTTCGTTTGGGAGATGACCCCGCTACCTTAGGCTTAAGAGTATAAGGACACACACCTGGGTTGGGCATTCCTAAACTTACCCCATCCTCAACAGGCGGCAAACCTCAGGAGTAAAGAGATACTGTTCTGAAGCACCTGCAATAACAGTGAAGTGGGCTGGGTAAAATCACATTACTGTAGTAAGTGTTCATGCTAAAAATACTCATGTGCTGAAAATTAAGGCTAAATCTAAACCACCTCTCTTCTCTTTAGTAGCTTTGATCTCAAAGTCTTAACTCAAATGTGACTTTTTAAG
>NW_017733777.1:4747-8730 GCF_001890085.2 Hipposideros armiger
TCAAAAAAGGTTAGCCACGGGCAGCCAGATAGCTCAGTTGGTTAGAGCATGTGCTGTTAACACCAAGGTTGCCGGTTCGATTCCCCTATGTGATGGTGGATGGCACCTCCGCACAACTAGATAGAAAATGGTGACTGGACTTGGAGCTGAGCTGCGCCCTCCACAATTAGATTGAAATAACTACTTGACTTGGAGCTGATGGGTCCTGGAAGGGCACACTGTTCCCCAATAAAATTTCTTAAAAAAAAAAAAAGTTTAGCCACATTGTTTTGACTCTTGATTTGGACTGATGGAACCTTTTTGGTCATGAAGAATTGGCTCACTTCAATTGTGCACTTTGACATTTGTTTCAGGGTTGTATTGGTACACCCGTGTTTCATCACCAGTGATAAAATGGCCCAAAACATCATCTTGCTCTCCAGAAGGTCTTGGCAAACTTCAACTCTCCTTTGTTTTGGTTCATCGGTAAGCTCCTTTGGGACCATTTTTACACACACCTTTCTCATGCTAAGAGTTTCACTTAAGATTTTTCTGTTTCTCTATCAATGATTACCTGGTCTGCTATGCTTCTCACAGTCAGCAGAAAATTCTGACGCACAGTTCGATGAATATTTGCAATGTTTTCATCAGTTCTGCTCGTTACTAGCCTCCCTGACCTCTCTTCATCAGTGACACATTCTCTCCCCTCAGAAAAATGTTTAATCCATTTGCACACTGCCATTTTCTTCATGGCATACCCCCATAAGCTTGGACTAACATGTCCCTGATTTCACTTCTACGCTTGTCAAGTTTAACAAGAAATTTAATGTTTGTTTGTTGCTCTAATTCAAGCTTTGACATTCTTGCAACGGCACACAAAATCACACAACAATAACAAACGCCACTCAGCAAGACACTGCCACACGTCCGACATGAACACAGCTGTGAGACACTGATATACCAAGGTTATGAAACTTTACCAAGCTATTTGTACAGTGCTACCAATGTACGGGCATGGTGGCAAGTTCGTGAACTTAATTGTCAGACCTCGTATTCTTATTGGTTTGTTTATATCTCCTCTTATTTGATTTCTCTTGTTTCCTTATTTCTTTTTTACTCCAACATTTGTGATTTTTTTCTTCAACAAACAAATATGTATACAATGCTATTTAATGTGGGATGTATGTGTAGCATTAAAAACATAAAGATGAATGCTACAATCCTTACTGTCATGGACATTACCACCTGATTGGGAAGACAGATAAACAAGTAATGATTAAAAATATCAAGAAATANTGGGTAAAATCACATTACTGTAGTAAGTGTTCATGCTAAAAATACTCATGTGCTGAAAATTAAGGCTAAATCTAAACCACCTCTCTTCTCTTTAGTAGCTTTGATCTCAAAGTCTTAACTCAAATGTGACTTTTTAAGTCACATACATGAAAAAAACTGTGTTCCTGAGAGTGAGTCCTTCCCCCTTTTCCCAGGGAAAGAGAAATAGATGCAACTCTCTCCCAGCCAGTGAGTCAAAGGAGCTCCACAAGGTAGAATGGAATGCACATGAGCTCCTGTACCAGCTCCTACCTTGACCCTCACTGTGAACTAGGGCCAAGAGAGGCAGTCTAGGAAGACCTGCAGGTGCCTTTTGAGAAGAGAAGAGGTGACCACACGGGAGCAGTCCCCACAGGAAAAATGCCTCTCTTGTTTGGAAACACACAGGGAAGACAAGACTTGAAAAGGCACAAATCAGAAGAGTCTAACAGTAGAGAGACATTTTTCTAAACATGAATGATTGCTGGGCTAGAAAACGGGGATTTACTTTTAGAAACCAAGTTCCTGAAATGAACCAGAAGAAGCCGTGGGCTCAGTCTGTCCTGAGGGATAAAGTCAGCTTCCTCAACTTCCACAAAGCTAACTGCTTTGTGGGCATGTAACTGGGGAAGGGACACTTAGGCAGGAAGGCCTCATTCAAGCTGGGTATAGAGGATGACAGCAAAGTCCCATGAAGCAAAGTGAATGCCTTTTGCCAGGCGAGGGGAAGGCAGGGTTTCTCATCTGCCTGAACAGAAAACTTGCTTTTAATCATCAGCATCTATGTTCCTTATAGTTACCAAGTAAACCTGTAATTCACACTCTTCTTGTCTTTTAAATATGATCCAGTGATGACTTGTTTAATACATAAGGCCACCAATCCAGGAGGCGTCAAGGAGACATCTGCCCTTTGTTTTTTAAGAAGCAGAAAATTAATAAGCCCCTTTCTATCTGTCATGTGACAAAGTCAATTTGGGAGGCCAGAGAACTCACTCAGAGAACTGCATCTATACCCAGCCTCAGACCCTGGGCCCCTAGGGATGGATGCAGTAACACTGGCAGGGAAGGGATGTCTATTTATGTAACTGTTCATTGGTCTCTGGAAAAAATTTGAGCTCCACAAAAAGACAAGCTGTACAGTTACCAAGTGTGTCTTATTTATTCATGTTTACCCTGAATCTTTCTCTTTTCTCCTGACTAACAATAAATGAAATGAGGACAAAACCTGGTTCTTTTCTCTCTTAAGACAGGAGGAGCTGCAAGGAACAGCCAAAATCCCTCTCATGAAGAACAAAAGACACTGTGCACCACAGCCTCTTTCCTGCAGCTCAGCAGACTCAGTTTCCCACGTGGAGCACATGCCTGGCCCCTGGTCCAGGGGAACCTGGCCTGAGACAGTAAGGCACTGGGGATCCTGGGACGGGGTTGCTGCTGCCCTAGGGCCTTTCAGGTCAGTCATTGCCCCTTACCTGTCTTCTGGGCTCTGTNTCTGTTCATCTAGGGTCCAGGGAACTTCCGAGGTTGAATATCTTATAAATTATTTGTAATTTTGTTGTGATCCTGGGAGGCAGTTGGCACAGCGTCTGTCTATTCCACCATCTTACCGGAAGTCTACACATAGGTCCTTTTTATACCCCTCTTCCACTAGCTCCTTTCCAGGTCAGATGTAAAGCTCTGATTATCCACTGTGAGTAAAGCTGGGGGTAGGGGTAAGGAGCTTACTAAAATGGGTCTCGGGCTTGGAATTTACCCTAATTTTACTGGTGTCAGCTCTGAAAACAGAGTATTCACAAAGTGGGCACCTGAAGCTATCACAACCCCGTGCCCCTCAAACAATGCACATGTGCACACATATCCACATTCAAGTACAAATGTGTTCACACACATGCCCTTTTGAGCTCTTTATAAGTAGGGTTTTACTTACCATAGCATTGTAGTTGAGAAGTTTAATGTGTGAGAGGTACAAGCCAGCCTCAGTCAGAAGGAAATCAAATGAATGAGGGACGATTTCTGCTGGGGTTTCTTCCTCCCGGTCTCTGGGTTCCTAAGGTAGGGTGACCACAGACTGTCTATCACTGGAGGCTTCCTAGAGGAAGCACCAGGCTACTCTCCTGGGGAACCTGTAGGAACCCAGTGGGAGGTAGGGCCCTGCCAAGGCCACCTAATAACTGCAGGGCAGGCATTGCTACTTTGTGCTGCATGGAATAGCAGGTGAGTTGAGCATCTTCCCCAAGTGTCGCTGGTTTTAGTTTGGTTAGATGGCGGGGAGAGTGGGGTTGGTTCATTTTTCTATGTGTTCTCCTTAAGCAGAAGTTTTACCAACACTTTCCCCCAACATTTTCCACACAAATATATTTCTTGATAACCCATATCTGTTATCTTAAGCACCTGTTGAAAGCCCCCTGTCTTGGAAATTTCCAATCCATCAGCCTTATCCAGCACTATGCCCTTCTTTCCTCCTCCCTCCTTCCCCCAAGGACCAAGAGATGAGGCAACAAGGAATCAGTCAACAGGTATGACTAACTTGTCATCCATTAAACATATAAACTTCAGTACAAACAGAAACACACACAAGGGTCTCTGTCACTCACACCACCACCCTGCAATCTGGGTTGGCTCTAACTCTGCTAAGTGGTCACTTGTGGGGGTAACAATGACTTTCCCTCTGTGGGGTGTCTCTGCATCCAATC
>NW_017733777.1:12912-15727 GCF_001890085.2 Hipposideros armiger
CTGAGGACACAGATGATAATGTGAAGTGCCTCAGATTTTGTTTCTCACTTGTGAGTTTATATAACTGTTCCTAAGATTTTTGTAATTTCCATTTATTGCATAAAAAATTACAACAAAAAGTTTTAAAACTTTCCCACATTATTACCAAGTGTATTCATTTTTCCTAATATTTTATAGTCTTTTTCCAGATGCACACATATTGAAGTCATTTCAAGCAAACCATCAGTGCAATATCTCATTCTACCTTGTATGTTGTTGTATCATTACTGTAAGGATTGTTTTATCTATCTTATTCATATTCCATTTAGGTGATATGTCACACTTCCCTCAGCCATTCTCCATATTGGACACTCAGATCTCCAAATTCCTTTAGCAGTTAGGCAGTAGATATCTTTCTACATGAGACCATTTCTGTACTGAGACCCTTTCCTTAAGATAGATTCCTGGAGGTAGAATTGCTGTGTCAAAGCATATGAGTATTACAAACCTAGAAACACCCTTTTAGAAGGTGTTTCCCTCAAGGCCTTTCTGATTCACACTGTCACCATCTATTCATAGAGTGCCAGTTTCATTGCACTGCCGGCTGACATCACTTGAAGTACCATATTTTGCCATGTGTAATGCACACTTTTTTTTTTTTACCTGAGCCATCCTGCCACCTGTTGGCAGCTCAGCGGCAGCTCAGCTTGGGCCGGGACTCGAACCGCTGTTGATCAGAGCTCAAACTCTTGAGCGAGCTCTTAACCAACTGAGCCACTCAGCCGGTCCCTAATGTGCACTTTTTTGCCCAAATTTGTGAGGGGAAAAGTAAGGATGTGCATCATACATGGGTAGTACTAATTCTGTATCTATGTAAATGTTTTAAATTATTTTATGTATGCTTATGAGTTAAAAGTGTAACTCTAGAAATCAATAACAATATCCGTACGTGAAATAATACCCTGGAATATGATAATTGGTTTTGATGAACTTGCAACCACGAAAAGTTCTTGGCCTTCTATGATGCATAAATATCATAAATTTGTTACTGGTACATAAAATTCCTTGTATCTTGTATCTGTTCTTGTGTTTTGTAGTTATTTGTTACATAAAATTTCTTGTGCCATAATGTTAAAAACATAAATACTAAAATTCCTTTATAACACAAAAAACAAGTACTTAAATGTAAACAAAAATTTGAATTAAAAAATNTAAGTATAATTGATATACTGAAAGAGAGGGGGAATTGGAATAATATAAAATGCTCAATTAAAATGAGAAAAGGCAGAGAGTGAAAAACAAAAAAGAAATGAGCAATGAATAGAAAACAATTATAAATATGATAGACATTAATTCAATTACATAAATTATATAAATATTTACTTTACATGTAAATGGTCTAAAATCACCATGATAAAAGAGATTATCAGCCTGGGTAAAAAAAAAAAAAGACAACTAACTCTATGTTGTCTACAAGAAACCTGCTTCAAATATAAAGACACATAGAGATTAAAAGTATAAAGAATGAGGTAGACTTATTGGAGTATCACTTTGTGAGTTGTGTAAATATCTAATCATTACTTGGCTTTGTACACCTAAAACTAATAATAACAAAAAAATTTTTTTAAGTATAGGGAATGAAAAAGATATACTCTATTAACACTAGTAAGAGAAAGCAGGAGAAGATATATTAATTTCAGACAGAGCAGGCTTCAGAGCAAGGAAAATTATCAGGGATAGAGAAGGGCATTAAATAATGCTAAAAGGGTCAACTCACTAAGAAGATGTACAACCCTTAATGTGTATGAGCCTTCCAACAGACTGTTAAAATATATGAAGCAAAATGATAGAACTGCAAGGAAGGATTAAAAAACAAAACAAAACGAACAAAAAACCACTGTTACAGTCAAGATGGTAGAGTAGGTAAACACTGTGTTTGCCACCACCACATCAAAATAACTACTAAATTATAGAACCACCCTTCAGAGAACTATCTGAACAGAACTCCTATAACAAAGGATATAAAGAAGAAGGCACATGGAGACTGGTAGGAGGGGCAGAGACAAGGAACAAGCTAGCCCCACACCCACATGTGATGATTAAGAATTGGGGGGGATGGGTTATGTCACAGAAATGTCCGTGTGAGGCATACTTCTTGAAATCTCCTCTGGAAGTTACAACAAATGGAACAGCTATAATTCAACAACAGATAACCTAAGCAACACACAAGCACGTCTGAGAGATCCAGGCATTGAGTCACCTGAAGGTTGGCAAATCTGGTGAGGCGGGGAAGGGGAAAGTGCAAAGATGTAGGTTGTAGGCTGCAGGATGCAATCCAAAGATCACTGCAGTCTTGGGAGAGGGAAGAATTCAGGCTGCAGGTGCACTCCCAGTGGCTCATAGTCCTGCCTGAGGGATCAGCATATAATACAGTTGAACCCAGTGTTCGGGCAGAGACCTCAGGTGAGAACAGTGGTTTAAGCCTTTACTGTCAGGCAGAAAACAGAAAACAAAGAAGCAGAGCCTGGCTGACTCACCCCCCACCCTCTCAGATATCACTCACCCCCACCCTCCCAGTGTTAGATGTGGGCTCCAGAAGAAACCATAGCAATGTCAGATTAAAGAACAGAATATCTACAGCCTGACTAATACCCACAGTAGGGAAAGAGCTTTCAGGGTGAGAGAGCTCTGTGTTGGTAGTCGCCATTGCTCGGAGCCACGAATGCACCAACTGCCTCTCACAGCCCACCACGCCCCCAGATTTCTGGGTGGATCCCTGTGGGGGGCAGCCAGAGCCACTGAGACACCCAGGCTCTGCATCAGGCTGCACTGGGGG
>NW_017733777.1:18022-22303 GCF_001890085.2 Hipposideros armiger
CAGGAGACAAAGATGAACATTTCATAATGATAAAGGGGACAATACAACAAGATGATATAACACTTATCAATATATATGCCCCCAATCTGGGAACACCAAAATATACAAAGCAACTACTAACAGAACTAAAGGGAGAAATCGACCAAAACACAATTATAGTAGGGGACCTACATACATCATTGACAGCTATGGATAGATCATCAATACAGAAAATAAGTAAGGAAAAGAAATACCAGCCTTAATTGACACATTAGACCAAATGGACATGATTGACATTTGTAGAGCACTTCATCCTAGAATACAAGACTATACATTCTTTTCTAATGTACATGGAATATTCTCAAAGATAGACCATGTATTGGGACATAAAACTAGCCTTAGCAAATTTAACAAGATTGAAATCATACCAAGCATATTCTCTGATCAAGGCTTTGAAATTGGATATCAACTGCAAAAAGAAAGAAGGAAAAACAACAAAAATGTGGAGGTTAAACAACATGCTTTTAAGAACAACTGGGTCAAAAAAGAAATAAGAGGAGAGATCAGAAGATACATAGAAACAAATAAGAATGAAAATACCAGTATATCCTATCAAAATTTTTGGGATGCAGTGAAAGCTGTATTAAGAGGGAAAAATATCATTACAGGACTATCTCAACAAACAAGAAAAATCCCACATAAATAACCTATTACACCTTAAAGAACTAGAAAAAGGACAAAGAAACTCAAAGTCAGCAGAAGGAAGGAAATAATAAAAATCAGAGCAGAACTAAATGAAACATAGAACAAAAACACAACAGAAAAAATTAATGCAACAAAGAGCTGGTTCTTTGAAAAGATTAATAAAATTGACAAAGCCTTGGCTAGATGCACTAAGATAAAAAGAGAAAAGACACAAATAAAATCAGAAATAAAAGAGGGGAAGTTACCACGGGTACAACAGAAATACAAAGGATCATACAACAACTCTATGAAAGACTATATGCTACCAAATTCANGAGATCTCATGACACACCTATTAGATTGGCCAACATACAGAACACTGACAACACCAAATGCTGGTGAAGATGTGAAGCCACAGGAACTCTCATTCAATACTAGTGGGAATGAAAAATGGGACAGCTACTTTGGAAGGTAGTTTGGTGACGTCTTATAAAATGAAACATAGTCTGAACACATGGTCCAGCAATAACACTCCTTGGTATTTACCCAAATGAGTTGAAAATGTAGGTCCACACAAACACCTGTATACAGATGTTTACAGCAGCTTTATTCATAATTGGTAAGATATGGAAGTAACCAAGATGTCTTTCAGTAGGTGAATGGATAAATAAACTGTGGTACATCTAGACAATGGAATATTATTCAGCACTAGAAATGAGCTACCAAAGACATGGCGGAAACTTAAATGCATATTGCTTAGCTAAAGAAGCCAGTTTGAAAAAGCTATGATACCAATATATCACATTCTGGAAAAAGCAAAACTATACAAACAGTAAAATGATCAGTCGTTGTCAGGTGTTAAAGGAGAGGATGGGATGAATAGGTGAAGCACAGAGGATTTTTTAAGTCAGTAAAATTATTCTGTATGGTACTATAATGATGAATATGTCATGCATTAGTCTAAATCCAAAGAAAGTACAATACCAACAGTGAATCTTAATGTAAATTATGGACTTTGGGTGATTATGATGTGTTAAAATAGGTTCATCTGTTGTAACAAATGCACCACTCTGGTGGGGATGTTGATAATGGGGGAGGCTGTGCATGTGTGGGGGCAGAGGTATATGGGAAATCTCTGCACTTTCTGCTTAATTTTGCTGCGAATGTAAAACTACGCTGAAAATAGGCTGTTAAAAATTATCATGAAATAAATGCTAAATTTTGAAAAGAACCCTCAGAGGTGAAGAAGAGAGGCTCTCTAGGCTGGCTTGAGGGTCAGGGAAGGCTTCCTCAAAGAAGGGACCTGAGGTGAGGCTGAAGGTGGAGAAGGGGGCACAGGTCAATCCTGTACCCAGCAGTGGAGGTGGAGACCAAAGCGGCATAAATGAAAGGCAGGTGAAATGTATGTGAAGTTGACAGACTAGGATTATCCAGGATATTGCTAGGGATTTTAGACTTGATCTTGGAAGGGATGAGAAGCCAGTGATGAATTTTTAACAGGGGATTGAGAGAGTCTAATTTCCTTGAAATGTGAAACATAGATACCATCTAGATATACTGTCAAATCACAGACCATCTTTGTTGAAAAGTGGTGAAATTAGACATTTTTTTAAAAGTAAGATGTTACCTAAATTTCCAGAAAAATAGAAGAGTCATCCTTAATACTCTTGGCAGTGAAGAATTTCATTACCCACTAGAACAAGCATTAGAAAAAATTTTATTTGTAAAGGATAAAACAAAATTATAAGAACTAAGTTGGTTTGATTTATTAAGATGCATTCATGCAATGCATACTCGAATGACTTTCTAAAAATGAAAATAATAGATCTTGATTTTGAAATGGCTGCCCCCACTAATTGCATTATCCTTGCAAATCTAATCAAATTGAGTCAAAGAGATGAAAAGTAAAGTTAATAAGTGCTTCTAATACAGCCAGAAGGAGTGTTAACTAATTCACAATAGATAGAGGCATAAATAAGGTCAGGGGGAGAAATGAGTGGCTTCCATCCCATGGGCATGCATGCCTAGCACAGAGCCCGGCTGATAGCAGTACTTGTAAGTGTCTGCTAAATGAATTAATAAAAAGAAGACTGCCATCAACCAAAGTTCCCATTTACCCTAGAATACCTTTGAGTGTTAATAGCATTTACATTTATATGAAATTATGCATTTCATTCCAATTAGTGTATGTGTTGAGGAAATGTATTTCATCTGGGATATACACACCATTGAAAATCCTTTCTGGTAACCCAAATGAATTCCAAGGGATGATTGGGAAGTGTACTATTAAACTGTTAGTAACTAGAATATTCACTTAAATGAGCATCAGAAGGAAAAGGAAAACAATTTTTGTTAAAGTTTGATGAGTGTGATGCCATTGCTTGACTGCAATTAGCTATTAAAAGCCTTTACTTTCCTTGTCTTATTTACAGAAATCTCTTATAATTAGGTTTGGTTAAGGTATATCACATATTAATACACCTTTCTAAGAAGGTTCTTTCACAGGCTACTATGGGAAGTGCTTCAGCCTTGCCTTCCTTTCCAGCAGGGGCACACAGCAGCTATGTGCTCTAATCAGTCTGGGTTTTCTTGCTCTGTAAACATGGTTTAAAATTTTCTTCAGTGACTTTTAGCTCTCTGCCATACCGTTCTCCCCACTTTTTTTGCTTACTGAAAGAAGTTGGGGCTCAGAAATTTTTCTTCAAGTTAGAGGCTGAAACCTGGTTTGAAGACAGGGCTTTGCTACCGCTTCCCAAGGAGTGTATCTGCTGCATCCATTCCCACAGTGGGAAGCAAGAGCACCGTCCACTAGCAAGCGACATATAAATAAGTGGTGAGCAATGCAAGGAAGATAGAATCAATGCTGCAAAACTTTTCCATCCCAGAAAATAAACTGGAAATAAGTCCCTATATCCTCTGGAAGCTGGTGTTTGGAGAGTGAGGAGAAGGCCTGTTAACTCAGTGAAGTGAAGTGAAGTGAACTGAAGTGAAGTGAAGTGCCATCCTTCATAGAGGATCCATTTCCTAGGAGCACTTAAAGCCTTCCTAAGGCAGATGTTGTTAGTCCCAGTAAGTGACTGACTTACAGTGTTAAGCTCTGAATTTGTTCAAGCCCTCCTCAGGGAAAATGCTCAATGTTCTGCAAGATCCAGGCCACTAATGGAGACCCTGATGCCTAGCTGATTTAGCTGCTGCTGAGAGCTACTCAATTCCCAGCATTGATTTACTGCAGATGGTGAAAGTACCCGCTTGGGCTATACTTTGGACAAGCTATCACTAGACTTTCTGGGATAGGGACAGGCAAAGCAGAGAAAGGCTGAGGGGCTGAGAAGGGGGTGTCTCTGTCATTGTTATTTCACAAAATAGAGAAGACACTAATTTCATTAGCCCACAGGTGGCTGGAGAGCAGGAAAGGGAGCCTCTGTCTCTGTTCATCAGTGGGAACTGGTCACCACTGAGCCTCTGTCATGGCTGGAGTGATCCTGCAAGTAAGGCTGGGCTAAACTTTTTTTTAAAAAGACTGTATGGGAAATTGGGGGAGGAGAACAGTGTTGGGGAATTGGGGAAGGGGAACAGCCAAGTTGTTGTCCATCAATCTTAGTTGTGGAGGGTGCCCCT
>NW_017733777.1:24508-26143 GCF_001890085.2 Hipposideros armiger
CTGAAAATTGATCAAAGACCTAAACATAAGACCTGAAACAATAAACTGCATAGAAAAAGGCATAAGTACTAAACTTATGGACCTTGGGTCAAAGAGGATTTTATGAATTTGACCTCAAAGGCAAGGGAAAGAAAAGCTAACGTAAATAAATGGGACTATATCAAACTAAAAAGCTTCTGCACAACAAAAGAAACCATCAACAAACCAAAAAGGCAACCAACCGAGAGAAAATATTTGCAAACAGCGCCTCTGATAAGGGGCTAATATCCAAAATATTTAAGGAACTCATGCAACTCGACAACAGAAAGACAAACAGTCCTGTTAAAAAATGGGCAGAGGACATGAACAGACACTTCTCCAAAGAAGACATACAAATGGCCAACAGATATATGAAAAAATGCTCAATTTCACTAGCTAGTAGGGAAATGCAAATCAAAACCATAATGAGGTATCACCTCACACCTGTCAGAATGGCTATCATCAACAAGACAAATAATAACAAGTGTTGGAGAGGCTGTGGAGAAAAAGGGACCCTCATACACTGTTGGTGGGAATGTAGATCGGTGCAGCAGCTATGGAAGGCAGTGTGGCGGTGCCTCAAAAAATTCAGAATAGAATTACCATATGACCCAGCAATCACTCTCTTGGATATCCACCCAAAAATCTGAAAGCATTTGTTCTTAAAAATGTATGTACTCTGATGTTCCTTGCAGCATTATTTACGGTGATCAAGAAATGGAAACAACCGAAGTGTCCTTCAATAGATGATTGGATAAAGAAGATGTGGTATATATACACAATGGAATATTTCTCTGTCATAAGAAAAGATGAAATACTGCCATTTGAGATAACATGGATGGATCTTGAGATTATTATGCTAAGTGAAATAAGTCAGACAGAAAAAGTCAAGAACCATATGACTTCACTCATATGTGGAATATAAAACTGAAAGCAAGAAAGGAACAAGACAAAGGAATAAAGAAACAAAAATTCATGGACATGGACACTTAAACAAAATACTCCTAGATAACACATGGGTAAAAAAAGAAATCTCAAGAGAAATTTAAAAAATATTGTAATCTAAATGAAAATAAAAACTTGTGGGATGCACCAAAGGCAGTGCTTAGAGACAAACAGATATCAGTGATTGCATATATTAGAAAATATCTAAAGTCAGTAATCTATAATCTTCCCTCTTACAAAGCAAGGAGAAGTGAATTAAAACCAAAAAAGAATATAAAGAATCACAAAAATTAGAAGCCTCCAGGAGGGAAATTACAAAGAAAAAAAGATAAATCCAATGATTTGTCACCATTTTTAAGGATGTGTGGGGAAAAATTATGGTACAGTGCAGGCAATACAAGGAAAATAAAAGTCAGTATAAAACTCCATGAAAAAAATCATACAAGAAAGGAAATTGAACTATGGTATACTATTTTCCTGTTGTCTATGTGAGAACGTCCAAGCCTATAGAAAATTTTATGAGTTTATTTGAGTCAAATTGAGGACATGCCCAGAAGCCAGCTCTCAATGGATTGAGAAAATGCTCTGGAGAATGGCTATTTTGTAGTTCTTATTATGTATTTATAGTCAAATGAGGGAACAAGGAAGATTACGGGCCAGCCGAGTGGTGCG
>NW_017733777.1:27423-28670 GCF_001890085.2 Hipposideros armiger
CAAGGTAGTCGCCCATCACTAATTCTATTCAACATGGTACTGGAAGTCCTAGCTAATGCAGTATGATTAAGAAAATAAAATAAAAGGTATACAGATTGGAAAGGAAAAAAATTGTCTTCATTCACAGATGACATAGTTTTCTATGTCGAACATTCCAAAGTATCAACAAAAAAACTAAAACTATAAATCACTGCAGCAAGGCTGTAGGATACACAGTAAAATACCAAAGTCAATTCCTTTCCAGTATATTAGCAATGAACAAATGGAATTTGAAATTCAAAACACAACACCATTTATATTAGCACTAAAATAAATGAAATACTTAGGTATAAATGTAACAAAATATCTACAAGACCCATATTAGAAAAATTATAAAACTCTGCTAAAAGAAATCAAAGATTTAAATTAATAGATAAATATTCTATGTTCAGGGACAGGAAGACTCAACAGTATTAATATGTACATTTTTCCTAAGTTGATCGACAGATTCAAGAACATTTGAATCAAAATCCCAGCAAGTTATTTTGTGGATATCAACAAACTGATTTCAAAGTTTATATGGAAAGCAAAAAGACCTAGAATAACCAAGACAATACTGAAGAAAAATAACAAAGTTGGAAGACTGACAATACTCAACTTCAAGACATATGATAGAGCTACCATAATCAAGATAGTGTGGTACTGTTGAAAGAACAAATAAATCAGTGGAACAGAATACAGAGCCTAGAAATAGACTAACATAAATATAGTCAACTGATCTTTGACAAAGAAACAAAAACATTTCAATGGAAAAGGACAATCTTTACAACAATGTTGGAAGAATGGGATATACACACACAAAAAACAAATCTTGAAAAAGACCTTACATCAAATTTAACTCAGAATGAACCATTGATGTAAATGTAAAATGAAAAACTAAAAATCTAGAAGAAATCAGGAGAAAGTCTGGATGGTCTTGGTTTGACAATGAGGTTTTTTGTTTTGTTTTGTTTTGTTTTAATTTTTTATTATTTTTTTATTATTAGTTTCAGGTGTATGGAACAATGCAATAGTTATCCTTTACACCCCTCACAAAGTAACAACCTCCCTCCCCCCATCTATTGTCCTCCCACCCCCGATATCATACTTACCTATTACAATTCCATTGACTCCATTCCCACTCTCTACTCCACATCCTGTGACTATATGTATATATAATTATAGTTGACATACAATATTATTCAACATCAGCTTCAGAAATACAGTGC
>NW_017733778.1:0-8763 GCF_001890085.2 Hipposideros armiger
AATTCGTATTTTCACTATCAAAAGCCCTATTTTAAAGTGGATGAATAGTACACTTTTTGAAAGGGTTGTGAACAACTTATCTTTTTTAAAAGAGCTTCTTCTCAATAGGCATAAAGTCACTTATAAACAGCATCATAAATTTGGTTATTACACCTCATAGGTGATGTTGGGTATTCTATATTGTGTCTGTCATAAGATACATAATATCTGGTGGACCTGCCTAATGACATGCTGACACTGACCATCAGTTAAGGCGAAGACTATGTGATGACTCCATGGTACATTCCATTTCCTTCCTTGCTGCTAGGAAGTAATCTATGGATTATTATTTTGGTAATATGAATTTCCAAGTCCTTACCAAGCATTTACCTAAAGATTCAACATTTTCATTTATAACAGCTTTATTGAAATTTAATTATCATATAATAAGCTTCACATGTATAATTTGATGTGTTTTGACATCTATCTCTACATATGAAATTATCACCACCATCAGGATAATAAACACATTATCAGCCCCAAAAGTTTCCTAATGTCTCTTTATAATTTCTTCCTCCCCCCTCCCTGTACCCCAGCTGTTCCTCTCCATCCCCAAGCAATCACCAGTCTGCTTTCTGTCACTAGGTCACTGTAGATCAGTTTGCATTTTCATGAATTTTATATAAATGGAATCATACACTATGTACTTCTGGTCTAGCTTCTTTCATTCAGCATAATTTTTTTGAGATTCATTCATGCTTATGCATGTATCAATAGTTCATTCCTTTTTATTGCTGAGTAGTATTCCACTGGATATATCACAGTTTGGTTATCCATTCTTTGTCAGTGGACATTTGAGTTGTTAATATAATACATTTTGGCTGTTACAAATAAAGCTGCTATAAATATGTGTGTACAAACCTTTCTTGTGGACCTATGCTGTCATTTCTCTTTGGCATATATATAGGAGTGGAATGACTGAGTCATATAGTAGGTGTATGCTTTAACTTTTTAGGAAACTGCCAAACTCTTTTCCAAAGTGGTTATAGCATTTTTTATTTCCACCAGCAGTGAGTTAGTGTTTCAGTTGCTCCATATCTTCACCAGTCTTAGTATGACCAGTCTTTTAATTTTAGCTTTTCCGATAGATATGTAGTAGTGCTTCACTTTGGTTTTAATTTCCCTATTGTCTCAGGGTGTTAAATATCTTGTGCTTATTTAACATCTGTATATCTTTGAAGTGTCTGTTCAAATCTTTTATCCATTTTAAATTGGGTTGTTTGTATTATTGAGTTTTAAGAGTGCTTTGTATATTTTGGATACAAGTTCTTCCTCAGATATGTGATTTGCAAATATTTTCTGCTAGTTTGTGCCTTGTCTCTTCATTCTATTAACAGTGAGACCAGGGGCCAGAAGAGGCCTTAGGGTCGATCTACTCTAAGCCCCTCCTTGTTTTGCAGATAAGAAAAACTAAGGACCAGAAAGGTCAAGTGACTTGCCCAGGGCTGCACAGTGAATTGGTGGCTGAGTTGACACCAGGTCTGAGCCTCCTGGTTCCAGGCCCAGGGTTCTTTGTCTCCTAGTAGGTTGCCCCTTTGAGCTTCATCCGTAAAGTAGTTTAACTTTATCTCGCTCTAACTAGGGTTGTTGAGAAATAAAGTAACTCAGTCAAACTAGTTTGTTTATCATTGTGGAGACCCAAAGGTGCATTGCTAAATTCTCCTTACCTTCCCTAAACTCTTTTAAACTATTTGACTAATTGGATTCAAGCAGGTATTCTAAATAAATAGGTAGATTTATTAAATCACTTCTCTCTAGAGCTTTAGTATGCCTGGAACAGTTCACGTTAAAGGATATCTTGTGGTTATTCTCAGATGGCCAAAAAGAAGAAAAGAAACAAAATTCCTGCTCTGCCCCACAACCTGGTCAGATTTGGCTCAAGGACACTTGTGGGAGCTAAGAGGTCAGCGGATATTTCTGACCAGTGAGTAGATCTGGCGCTGGAGAAATTTGGGAGGTGGGGGAGCTTGTCAGACAGATTTTGGAATCTAAGATATCACAGATCGAAAGGACTATAAAATTAGAAAGGACTTGGGAATGCATCTTGTCCAATCCAACCCAGTTCACAGGGAGGAAAAGGGCAAGGCTCTCTCTGCCTTGGCCATAGTCCTCAGTAACATAGAATGTGACTCAGTTGAGAGATGACTATCACAGGACTGTCTGGGAGACTAGGAGAATAGACTTGAGGGCCAGTCACTCTGGGACAGAATGGAAAAAGGGAGAAAATATTGACAGCTTTGGAGAAGGAGAATTTATTGTCTTGGTCATGGTCCCAATAACTAGTGGCATCAAGTAAGGACAAATCCTACAGTGCTCAAACCATTTTACTTTTTTTTCTGTTATTTATTTTTTCCAATATTATTTTATAATAATTTCAGGTGTAAAGCATAGTGGTTAGACACTTGTATAATTTAAGGAGTGATTCCTCTGACTAGTCTAGTACCCACCTGGCAATATACGTAGTTATTACCATATTATTGACTATGTTCCCGATGCTGTACTTTACATCCCCCTGACTATTTGTAACTACCAATTTGTACTTCTTAATACCTTCACCTTTTTCACCTTGCCCCCAAATCCCTCCCATCTATCACCCCAACAAATCTAGTACCCCTCTGGACACCATACATAGTTATTACAATGTTATTGACTATATCTTTATGCTACACCCTACGTCCCCATGAATACTTTGTAACAACACATTTCTGCTTCTTAATTCCTTCCCCCTTTTTTTACCCACGCTCCCAACTCCACTCCCATCTGGCAACCATCAAAATGTTCTCTGTATCTCTGAGTATGTTTCTGTTTTGTTTGTTTATTTGTTCTTTAGATTCCACATATAAGCAAAATCACACTGCATCTGTCTTTGTCTGACATAGTCCACGCAGCACAATACCCTCCGGGTCCACCCATGCCACCGCAGATGGTAAGAACCCATTCCCTTCCATGGCCGAGCAATATTTCATTGTATATATGTACCACCTCCTCTTTATCCATTCATCCATCGACAGACACTCAGGCTGTCTCCACATCTTGGCCATTGTAAACAATGCTGCAATGAACATATGTATGCACACATCCCCTCGAGGTAGCATTTGGGTTTCTTCAGATAAATACCCACAAGAGGGCTTACTGGATCTTTCTTTGTCTCTTGTTATAGCCTTTGTTTTAAAGTCTATTTTGTCTGGTATAACTATTGCTACTCCAGCTTTTTGTTTGTTTATTTGTTTCCATTTTCAAGAAATTTCTTTTTCCATCCCTTTACTTTCCGTCTGTGTGTGTCTTTCAATCTGAAGTGAGTCTCTTGTAGGCAGCATATGTAAGGATTTTGTTTTCTTACCCATTCAGCCCTCCTATGGCTTTTGATTCGAGCATTTATCCACTTACATTGAAAGTAATTGTTGATAGATATGTAGCTGTTGCCATTTTATTATTCATAATTTTGATTTCTTTTGTTTTCCATCTAAAAAGTCCCTCTAACATTCCTTGTAATACTGGTTTGGTGATGATGAACTCCTTTAACTTTTTCTTGTCTGGGAAGTTCTTTATCTGTCCTTTGATTTTAAATGATAGCATTGCTGAGCAAAATAATCTTGGTTGTAGGTCCTTGTTTTCATCACATTGAATACTTCATGCCAATTCCTTCTGGCCTGCAGTTTCTGTTGAGAAATCAGATGACAGTTTTATGGGCGCTCCCTTATAAGTTACTAGTTGCCTTTCTCTTGCTGCTTTTATGATTCCCTCTTTGTCTTTAACCTTTGGCATTTTAATTATGATGTGTCTTGGTGTGGGCCTTTTTGGCCTCATCTTGTTTGGGACTCCCTGTTTTTCCTGGGCTTATATGTCTATTTCCTTCTCCAGGTTAGAACATTTTTCAGTCATTATTTCTTCAAAGAGGTTCTCAATCCCTTGCTTTCTCTCTTCTCCTTCTGGTACCCCTGTGATGCGAATGTTATTACACTTGATGTTGTCCCAGAGGACTCTTAAACTATCCTCATTTTTTTTAATTCTTTTTTTCTTTTTGCTGTTTGATTGGGTGTTTTCTGCTACCTTTTCTTCCAAGTCATTAATTCGATCCTCTGCTTCATCTAGTCTTCTGGTGGTTCCTTCTAGTGCATCTTTCATTTCAGTTATTGTATTCTTCACTTCTGACTGGTTCTCTTTTGTGGCTTCTATGTCCTTTTTTATGCTTGCTATCTCTTTGTTGAAGTTCTCACTTAGTTCCTTGAGCATTCTTATAACCATTGTTTTGAACTCTATATCTGGTCAATTGCTTGCCTCCATCCTGTTTAGTTCTTTTTTCTGGAGTTTTCTCCTGTTCTTTAGTTTGGGACGTATTTCTTTGTTTCCTCATTTTAGCTGCCTCTCTGTGATTGTTTCTATGTATTAGGTAGATCTGCTATGTCTCCCAGTCTTGGCCGGGTGGCCTGTAGGGCCCAGTGGCACAGTCTCCCTAGTCAACTGCCCTAGGTGCTTCAGGAGTGTCCCTTGTGTGGGTTGTGTGTGCTGTCCTATTATAGTTGAGCCTTGGTTGCTATTGGCACATCAATGGAGGGAATTGACCCTTAGGCTGATTTGCTGTGATGTTTGGCCACATCCACAGTTTACAGGCTGCTGTGCAGGGGGCTTACCCCACAGAGTGAGATTTGCCCCAGTAGGCTCTGGTGCCGGTTGAGACCACCCTTTGTGTATGCTGCTTTGGGGCTAATCTCCAAGTATGTTGGCTCTGGAGCCTCTTGGGAGGGGTGCTAGTGCAGGCCCAGGTCACTCACTGCCTGTGACTGGTCGGGGACTACCTGGTAGGAGCTAAAAAATGATTTTCAGTTGTTTGCTGCTTGTGCTAAACCTGGACATGCATGGGAAAGGCCACACTGTGAACCGAGGACATCTGTCATCATATTGGGCTTGGGGTAGCTCTGCAAAAATCCAGGACACCCCAAGGCCTGCAGACACCTGCTGGCTCCCATAAGGTTCAGCAACTGATAAAACCTTGTTCAGTATGCTGGTTGGGTGAGCAGGGTCTCAGGGAGTCACTAGAATGGGATGAATTGTGGTCACCAGGTTGATGTAAATTCTGGTTTGTTCTCAGTGCTGAGCCAAGAGTTTCTCAGCAAAAGTCTCAGAGCACACTGAGGCCAGTTGCCATCCACCTGGGTCCTGCGGACTCTGATAGTTTTTCAAAAAAGAGTGCAATGCTGGCAGGTCTGGCTGCTTGTGGAGAAAGCGCTGCCAGTGTTGGGGGGAGTTGGGTGGGGTAGGGTCCCAGTGAGTCAGTAGAGTGGAGCAGCATAGATCACCAGGCCAATCAGATTCAGATTTGGTCATAAGCATAGGCGGCGGGCTCAACACAGGAAAGATGGCGCCCGCATGCTGGCTACATGGGAGTAAGACTCCACACAAGGAAAATGGCAGCTGTCCTCCAGCCCTTGCACTGCAGCCACACACCTCAGTCTGCCCCCATCCCCACCCCGACCCTTGCCTCTGACACTCCCCGAGTCACCATCCTTCCAATGGAGCCCAAAGGTGAGTGCCTGCGAGTGAATGAGTCTGTGCACGTGCCATTTAAGAGGACGCCTGGGTTTCTGGCAGCCTTCCATTCCATCCAGACGTTTGTAATCCCCGATGTTTTTCACAGTCAAATGTTGTGGGGGCTCCTCTTCTTGGCACCAGTGCTGTGGGCTGGGGAGGTCAGTGTGGAGCTGGAGTCCCTGGCTTCTCCAGGGGGAACCTCCATGGCCGAGAGATCACTCCTGATTCTCATCCACCATATGCAGGTATGGGGCCTGTTCCTACCAGACTCAATGTGGCTTCTTCTTTATATCCTTAGTTATAAACCTTCTGTTCAGCTAGACTTCAGATGGGATGGTTCTCCAGGTTGATTGTTCTATAATTTAGTTGTAATTTTAATGTGTTCATGGAAGGAAGCAGGCTCAGTAATTATCTACTCTGCCATCTTGGATCTCCTCAAACCATTTTACTTTTCATTTCTGGCTTAATTTTACCCATAGCTTTACGGTGGCATAGATGGCCTGCTTACCAATCTTTGCAGACATTTTTTCTTTTTAACAATTACGAGTTGAAATAACCTCAAAGGTGAAATGTGATGTGGATAAGTGTATTTAGTCTTAGTTTTAGGTTTAAAAGTCAATTATATAAACACAGCTTTGTATAGGCAAAAGCATCCTTGCATATTCTGGGCTAGTCAAACTACATTTAAAGTGAGCTTTGAATTCTTGCAGCCTGGTTTTAAGAGGAACATTAGCAAATTGTTACCATGTCCAAAAGACAGGTGGCAAGGTGGCTGGAAACATGAAACCATGTTGTTGTCCTGTGGGAAAGGGTTGAAGAGGCTGGGGATTATAAAGAAAGCCTGGTGAGGAGATTCAGGAATTGGGATGGTGGTCTTCAAATATTGAAGGAATACCATACTGAAGAGGGAATCTGTTTCTTCTGAGCTGCCTCTGAACTGAAGACAGATCCTGGCTTCTTGGAAAGACATACTTTCTATTAGTTTTCACTGCCCAGAGTCAAATGGGCTGCCTCACCGAGGTGTGGCCCCAGGCTGTCATATGTAGTTCTCCACATTCGTAAGAAGTTAGGGCCTGCAGACCTTGAAAACCTCTCACTTGTGCTAAGATTTAATATTTGGACCTTCTTTCTTCTTTTTTTCCTCTGTCTCTTTTACTGGTGCTTTTAGTCACACGGATCTTACTTTCTCCTTTTAGGCACCCTTTGGGAAAATATTGCTATATATTATGACGAAAGGGATAATGTGAAAAAGAACCCATCTTTGGCTTAAGGATGCTTTCCTGCCGTATTAGTCAGGGTTCTCCGGAGAAACAGAATCAATTGGATATGTATATACAGAGGGTGTCAAAAAATGTGTACACATTTTAGGAAAGGAAAAAGCTATTAAAATTGTAATACTCACTATATACCAATAACAAAAGATGAATACAAGTCACGTTTGACTTCTGCAATTACAAGAAGGCTCAAAGTGGTTACCACCAGCGTCCAGACACTTCTGATTATGGCAAACTACTGCTTGAGCAACATTGACCAAAGTGTCCACTTGATTTTAAGGAATTGGCTCACACAGTTGTGGAGGTTAGCAAGTCTAAAGGCAGTCTGCTGTAAACCAGGAAGAGCTGATGTTGCAGATGAAGTCTGAAGGCTGTCTCTGGATAATCCCCTTTTGCTTGGGAGAGGTCAACATTTTGTCCTATTTAGGCCTTGAACCGATTGGATGAGGCCACATTATGGAAGATGATCTGCTTTCCTCAAAGTCCATCAATTTAAATGTAAATCTTATCCAAAAACACCTTCACCAAAACACCCAGAATAATATTTGACCAAATATTTGGGCACCCCATGATCCAGCCAAGATTAACCATCATGCCCACCTCGATCCTTCTGTGTCTATCCCTGGAACACTTTTTGGCAAGAGTTTTGCAGAAGCAAACACCTCCTTTCACTCTTATCATAATAGTTTCATTTGTTATACTTTATAGTCATCAATGTTTAATCCCTGCCTTAGTACCCAAGCAACAAGTACTATCATTTTCTTATGGGAAGTATCTAAAATAGTCAAATTCATAGACTCAAAATGTGGAATGGTGGTTGCCAGAGGTAGAGGTGTGTGTGTGGGGGGGGAGAAATAGGGAGCTGCTAATCAATGGGCATAAAGTTTCAATTAAACAAGATGAATAATCTTTAGAGATCTGCTATACAACACTGTGCCTGTAATCAACAATTCTGTACAGTACACTTAAAAATTTGTTAAGAGGTAGATCTCTTAACAAATTGTTATGTTCTTACCACAATTAAAAAAAAGGGGGGAATAAAGATGAGATAGACATTGGTTTAGAGAGGCCAGATAACTTGCCCAAGATGGCACATGCATAAGAGGCCGAGTCAGGGTCTTGGCTGTCTCTGAAGCAGATGGTCTTAGCCACTAGGCTATCCAGCCTCCTGACTGGCCCAAGAGAACCACAGGCTTAGAATGGAGCTCAGTCCTCTACTTGCCTTCACATCATAAGACCAGAGTTTTAATAGTTTTCCCTGTTCTTTCTCTAGGGAGGAGTCAGTTTAAGTCACATATCAGAAAAGGGTAACAGTCCTAACCATATGACCTGCTAACCTTTAAACTGCTATTCTCTGTCTGGCTAAAAGAGGGAAAAGAGGCGTATTCAACAAGAGTATAACTTTGTTTGAGATGGCTTTATTTATCATGAACAGAAGGAGAGGTCTGTAGTTACAGAGGAAAATACTAAGTACCATGTTTCTTCATAGATGACTTTGAGCAATAGTCTTCCTTAAAGGAAATAATGTAATTTCATTGATTCTAGGCATGTATGTTTTCACAATTTTGCATCTCTGAAGTTGGGGTGTGTCTCACAATTGATATTAGCATTGTGTCATAGTTTGACACAATGCTAATTTTTTTCTTAAGATAATATTTTAAAAATCTATGGCACCTTAGATTTAATGAAATACAGTAGTAACGTCATGTAAGAATTGGGTCATTTGACTTTTGCTTACAATGGTTATTCATTAGCTTGAACTTTGGGTTCACTTTATAAAATTTAAGAATTATCATGCAGTAAAATTAAGTTTTATGGGTATGTGGGTATGTTTCTATGAATTTTAACCATCTATAGATTTATGTAATTGCCAGCACAATTAAGATACAGAACAATTCCAGTCACCCCAAAAATCTCCCTT
>NW_017733779.1:0-1299 GCF_001890085.2 Hipposideros armiger
GTTATACCACACAAAGAGTTTTGAAGAGAGCAAAACAAGTGGAAATCTGATGGCACAAGGTCAGGTGAGTATGGTGGGTGTGGCAACACATCACATCCAAGCTCCAATAATTTTTGACAGGTGATCAAACTTGTGTGTGGTCTCGCATTTTCGTGAGGGAACACAACTCCTTTACAATTAACAAGCTCTGGACATTTCTGGATGATGGGTTTGTTCAAACTGTCTAACTGCTGACAGTACATGTTCGAATTGATTGTTTGGTTCCTCGGTAGGAGCTCGAAAAACATGACACCTTTAACATCCCACCACACTGAGAGCATAACCTTCCTCTGATGAATGTCTGCTTTCAATGTCATTTGAGGCAAATCATCACATCGAGACCAAGACCATTTGCGTACCACATTGTTGTAAACAATCCACTTCTCATCACCAGTTGTCAGTTGCTTCAAAAAAAGGATCATTCACTTACTTTTTTTTTTCATTTTTTATTGTGAAATAAACATTTAAAAAATTAGTTTCAGTTGTACAACACAGTGCAATAGTTATAATTTTTACCCCTCAAAGTGACTACCCCCTCACCCAATCCACCACCCCACTCCCCCTCACCCCTTTATCATACATATCTATTACAATTCCCTTGACTCCACCTCCTCACTAAACTCCATGTCCCATGACTATGTGTTTTTATTTGGGTAGGAGTATTGCTTACGTCCACAACAAGGTCATATTTTGTTCCTTTGTCTACTTACTGAAATGTCAGTTCTATGCTTCTATTGATAAAAAAAATACATTATTGAAAAAAAAAAGAAAAAAAAAGAAAACAGTGCATGTTTATGTTTTAGAGATCAAACATAAACACCAACAAGATGAATAAAAATAAAAACAAGGGATCTACTATTATACAAATAAGTGCTTACACCTTGAGGTAATATTTCCAGTCATCCATCATACATAGAATCAGCACTGATTCGCCACCAACTTGGAAATAAAGATGATCCATTCTGTAATACTGTGGGCAAAATAATGCAAAAAAAATAATGCAAAAAAAAAGATAATATCATTTTCCTCACATTTAGTGAGCATATTGCAGATGTTCCTACGCCCTATCAAATGAACTTCTTTGAGTCATGAGGAACCCAAATATCGAGCTTGCTTACATATCCCAGCTTCTTTAGGTGGTCATGAATGCTTGAATGATGGATGTTCAATGTTTCTGCAATCTCTCATGTCATGTAACATGGGTTTGACTCGATCAATGCCTTTATTTTGTCGTCATCAACCTCGGTGGGTCTCCCTGAC
>NW_017733779.1:1630-1822 GCF_001890085.2 Hipposideros armiger
AGTACTTTATGTTTTAGTGATTTATATTGACATATGCATGGATGGAATTACATGATGCATGGAATTTGCTTCAAAATAATTCAGTGTGTGTGGCCAACAGAGGTGAGGGGATAGCTATGTGGTTATAGATTTAGGAAGCTTGGCCATGGTTGATAATTGTTGAATCTGTGGGTTCATTAAACTAAAATATGT
>NW_017733779.1:2838-6076 GCF_001890085.2 Hipposideros armiger
TGTGACATTTAACAACCACATTTTCTAGTCATCAACTTCTTATTTGATAGAGTCTGTGGCACAGTTTTAAATTTCCCATCAGTTCATATACCACATAAAAGTAGAACAGGAAAAAAGCCACTGTGGCAAATAAGTGTATTCTGTTTCCCATCTTGAATGATTCTCTGGAAGATATCAGCCAATGGTAGCACCTTTTCAAGTTAAAATTGGAAATATGGAAATCGTCCAAGCATTTGTTTTCTAGTCAATTGCCTCTAATGTAATATACTTTCTTCTGGTGTTTTGTTTTGTTTTTTCTTTCTTAAAGCACCTTGGTTTTCTATGCTATCTGAAATTAAGGAGGTTGAGAATGCATATTCATTACATGGATAGATCCTTTTGCTAGAGAGGTAAAGCTATCTGCTTCATTATAAACATTTGAGCAGTGGTAAATGCTATAATATTATTACAATGAGAGTCAAATATATGATACATTGAAAATCATATAAATTTAATTGTCTTAACTGTTTGAAAGAGACCAGAAAAGTCAGCAGCGCATCTTTGCCTGTTGGTAATTTGTAACTCAGGTACCCTAGAATTGTTCTTCCTATCTCCTCAGGAAAAAAGGGGTTCAAGATCAAGCAGAAAACCTCCAAAAGTGTTAAGTACCAGGCCTGAAATCAGTAGACATCATTTACATTCATACAAATATAGTCACGTCTGACTGCAAGGGAGGCTGAGAAATGTAGTCCAGCTGGGTAGCACTGTTCCTGCTATATTTCTATTATGATAAGAGAAGAACCAGATTTTTTTAAGAGCTGCACTAAAGCTACTAACCAGAAGTAGAGGTTGGTTATATTGGATTAAGAGAAATGGGGAAGATTAGGAGAAAAAGTGAAAGTTTGGAGCCAAAGAAACAGTCACTTCTGACAATATCTTTATCATAGAGGATTTGGTTCAGTCCCTGACACTAACTAAAGGAATGGCCTTGATTAAGCCATTTTTTGGATCCTATTTTTTTTATCTTTAAGCATTTTGGGTTACCCAATATTTCTCAAAATTTAGTAACCGAAAGAGGAAAAAAAATGTGTGTGTGCACGTGCACATGTGGGCATGTGTGAATCTTGGGACCTGGAGATTCTAATAGATTTAGGTAGGTGGGGTGGGATAATCTGAGAATGCATATTTTTATCAATTTCCCTAAATACTGATAATGCATTTAAACTGTTAACCTAAAAATAAAACCTCTGAGTCAGTTCTCCTTTCATCACCATATATTTGACTGGGTGGTGAACACACAATGCAATATATCAATGATGAATTATAGAACTGTACATTTCAAACCTCTATAATTTTATTATCCACTGTCATCCCAATAAAGTTAATAAAATAAGACACACACACACACACACACGTATAAATAATATTTTTAAAAGCCAAAGTGAGAACCAACAACTGTTTGAGATAAAAAAGAATTGCAATGTGAGGCATAGATTCAGACACCCGAATTATATCCTGATTATAGGTTGATGGCTGGGGGTTTTTATGAGAAAGGGAAGGAAAATAATTACATGAAGGAAGGGATTTCTGTTGTTGCCAACAAGCTAATTTATTCTATAGCTATACATGGCTGTTTACTGATACTAAAGAATGTCCTTAATTATCAATCCTTGTAGTCAGGAAGTCTGCTCTCCTGTTAGCTTTACAAACAGTTGTTTGTAAAATAGTGTTGGTTTGGCCCAGTCCAAAGGCTATTTTGCCCAGTTCAAGAAGTTCAAGGAGCAAGAAGTGCAAGCCCTTTCCTCTAGGGTTGCAGCTTCATTTATACCATTTTTCTCAAAATCATGAGTGACACTTGGAAAGACTAAATTTAATGTTCTCTAAAATATTTAGCTCAAAAATTCTGAATCCAAATATCCATGAAACAGAGAAACATGATATGTGAAACACACAAAGGATAGGCTTTGGAAGTCACGAAGAATGCAAAGGGCAAGCACATTGGAGTTGGAAAAACATGCCAATATCTGAAAATGGAGAAAGGTGATTTTCAGAAATAACTACTAACTATAAAGGATAAATTGTTAAATTTTTTTCTGTAGTAAAATTATAAATTTCTCTTTATCAAGACACCACACACATACAAAAACATATATAAGACTCATGTAACATATAACCAATATATTTAACCAACAAAGGATTAATATTCTAGATGGATAGATTGATAAGTTGGTAGTAAAGAGATAGATAGCCAACAATGAGAAAAAATCCAATTAAAAAAATGGGAAAAATCTTATATCAGCCTCTTAAAAGAGGAAATCCTCGTGATCAGTAGTCAATAAGTAATCTCTCGTTCCTGGAAGCCACTCTTCTCCGTTTTTGAACATTGATATATATTTGCCTGACACCAGTGTGCTGCCTCCTTTCGTTCTCTATGAGTTCCAGATGGTGAATACACCTATGAAAAGTGACTCAACATTATCAAAAATCAAAGAAATGCAAAATAAAAACCAAAGTAAATTACAATTACATATCCACCAGATGGGCAAAAATTTCAAGGTTTGACAACATCAAATGTTGGCAGGATGGAAACCAATAAAACATTTTTATACAGTGCTGTTGGGAGTAAAAGGTAATATTTGAAAAACAGTTTGATATTATCCAGAAAAGGTGAAGCTTTGCATTATATGTGATCTAGAAAAATACTTGTACATTTACTCTGAAGCACAGGTACAATATGTTTATAACACTATTGCTCTAAATAAAACAAAAAAAATTGGAAGCTTTGCAAAAATCTACATAATATGTCCTTAGAAGTCCTAGCAAACACATCAATCAACATACGAGTATAATAGCCATCCTTATCAATATAATTTTGCCTGGCACAGTACTAAAAGGAAAAAAGGATAATTGAGAGTTGAGAAAACTAATTTTCTATACAAATTATGTGATTTGAAATTATGAAAACATTGATTAAGAAGAAAAGAGAAATATAAAGTACCATATTTAGATGTAAAATCTGTTACTTACAATAGTGTAACCCTGATTTATACATACTTACTATAGAAGCCTAATAGATTTGGTGGACTACAAGTGTAATATAAGCCAACCATGTATTATGATGTCAAATAAGACCTGGCAAATAAAATTTCAGACTACAAGCAAAAATTCTAAGGTCAAGGAAGGTAACTTCCATTTTCCTCTCTACCGGGTAGTCTATATTTGGAATAAGGACTTCAGTTAAGATGATTTGGTGTTGGAT
>NW_017733779.1:6441-12600 GCF_001890085.2 Hipposideros armiger
TTTGTATAAATTATCTTTGCCTTATAAAATTCTATCATTTGATTTTCCAAGAAACAAAGGTTTATAAAACTTTTCCTTTTAGGTACAATGTTAACTTTCTATAAAGTATATGATTATGATTGTGTTCCAAATGAATGGTATATTTGAAAAGGGACATAATTTTATCTTCCAATATTAATTTGCATTATATTTCCCATATGAGATAGATAAAAAATGGATGTTGTTAAGCTCTTAAGTTTGTTTCAAGCTTCCAGATAATCTCTACAAATGTCTACTTATTTTCTCTCTACATTATGGGCTTTAGAAACATATTTTACTCTGCCTGTGTTTAAGTATGAAATACAAAATACTCATCTAAATTTTGATTTTTAGATTTCAGTTGCAGTTTTGCCTGTGGTTAGGGCAATTGCTAAGGCTTTATCTCAAGTGATTCAAATTGTATGCTAGTGATAATTGTGCCTAAGTGCTCTTGATTTCATTTAAGTAGGATCTTTAGATGCTTTTCTTCTAAACCAAATATAATTGTGATTTAATGTTATTGAATTGAAATTTAAGATCACATCGTTAAGTATGTTATGGTCATTTTATCTCCACATATTGAAGTACTGATTTTAATTTGTGTGTAAGGGTTATCTTCCTAATGGAGATGTAGACTTTATGTCATTTATAAACAGAAACAATTGTATGATAGAAAAATAGCACAACCAGACTTTTTCAACTCTCAGCTCTTGTTTCCTATGTATTAACATTTATAATAATTTTTAATATAAAATAATTTAGTGAGCACTTCTCAGTGGTCAGGCATGCATCTAAGGAGCTTACATATATTACCTTCAAATAAATCATGAAAAAATACCTTGTTCTATTTTAGGACTTTATATCACTGAACTTTGTGTCTTGAACTTTAGTTGTAGATCCAGGTTTGTTATAATGTCATGATGTCATAAAAGCTTCTCGGTTTATGTCCTATGGAGGGATTGATGTACAAGGGTAGAAAGAGTGCATGTACCATTGTTAAAGTGCTCCTGCCTCTGCCCAATGCGTACATGCCATGTGGCTACTGTCCCTTGGAGGGCCACAAGACAGGGAAGAAACATTCTGGTGCATTGCAGGTTTTATAAAACAGGTGAGCCTCGTGTTGCTCCTGCAGTGCCTTCGATATTCTAGGCACACGTATGTAAACATGCTGTAAACAGGTTGCCCTTCATTATAAGACAGTTTTATGCCCTCAAAGAAGGTGAATAAATTGAGGACTGCAGAGGTGAGCAGAGGGCAGGAAAGCATGAGATGTGGAGATTTAAGGGCCTGAATAATGTCCAAGAATGAAACTGCAAAAAATTAATTTACACATTCGTCAAAATAAGAGTGAAAGGTCAGACTACAATCCCAATTTTTCTGTAAAAATAAAAAGTTGGCTGAAGTCTAAGGAAGCATTCTAATTTAAGGCAATTTCCTCTTGGGGTTGTTTTTAGTAAATCCTGCTGCCTATTAAGTAAAGATTTACAGGTTATCTGTGAAGGGGAATTTGTACTGCCACACATTAACAAAAGTTGGAGAGTAAAACATAGTCGAAGTCTTCACTTCTTGTCTTTATGGCATTGAAACTCTTTTAATGGCATTTTAAATTTGCTTAATTTAATCCCTCTGTTAATTTAAAAGAACATAAAACCCAAGTTTTATCGTCATACTTTATTTTGCCCTCTGTGGGCCTCTATTTTCATTCATTTCATGGCAGTTTTCATCGCACTGCACCTCAATGATCCTACCAATCACTGTGTCACGAGGTAAATGGGAATATCTTATCTTCCTTTATCTTACTTGCAGTAAAGTTCCTTTCAAGGCAAGGTACGACATGCAGTTTGTTGGTATTCTTCCACTTTTTGGCATATTGTGAATGATCTATGCCTGCTGTCTGGTGTAAGGATTGGGGTTTGGGAGGGGACAGGTAGAGGAAGGGGCAAGTCATATGGTTATTAATTTCCTTGTTCCAAGTGGGATGGTAACTCTATGTGATTTACAGTTACTCTCCAAGGAGAGTTTCCTCGTTAATAAATGAGTGCCTTCTGTGGAATCCTGGCCGTTTATAAGCTGTGTCCTGAGTGCTTTTGGTCATCTGCTGAGGACGTAAAACTCGCTGGAACGCATTCCTTATTGTAGGCTTCTGATTGCTGCAGGGTCACGTAAACATGAGAATTCATCTGATATAATTGGTTATTTCCTTTTCTAACAATGTCTCTTGAAATGTATCTTACAAAAAACAGCCGTACTTCTTTTCCATCTAGCATCTATCTAGTCCTTCAATAAGCAATATGTATCCATTAGAATTGTAATATTCATAATTCTTATAGATTGTATACTGAGACAAAATCAAGAAATCTACATGCATTTTCTTATTTATTCCTCACATTAAAGGTGTCATTTTCCTATTTTTACAGGATAGGAAAATAGCATGTTATCCTATTAATAAACCCAAGGCTATACCCTGTTATCTGCTTCAACAGTGACCTCACAAGGAGAGTCTACCCCTAAATTAAACTATGCTCGTAGCTAGCTACCTTCTTCCTCTTAGGATCTGGACATCTGTCTACAGTACTTTACACAGACAATATTTAAATGTGATGTTAAAATAATAATGAAATGATTTAATATAGGTGACAGAAAAAGCCCCTTAATTATGGTGACTCATTTCTGCACTTGGACCACCCCTGCAATTTACATATAGATAAATGGATTCATCTGTAGATGTAATCAGGTCATAAACTTATTTAAGGAAAAACACAATTATTCCAAATGAATAATAGTTAATACCTGGTAATCCTGCATTTTTTTCTTTTACATTGTCATTTGGAAGATTTTAAAACAGTTCACCCTTGTTAGTATACTGTAAATTGTTCACTTCTTACATAACATACTACAGATTTTTTTTAAAAATGTGCTTCTAGAAAATAAAGTCATGAGATATATTCAATTTATAGAATATAAAAGGAATCTATGAAAATTAATCTCTGATGCAGATCAATGTGGGGAATCAAATACTAAGTGAAAAAATCTAAAAGATTACATACAACATGATACACATTTTACAAATTAAAATAATAAGTTTAATACATACATGTATACTTTTTAGGAGATAAATGTATATGAAAAGGGAAGGGTGATAATGAACACTGGGTTAAGGATGTTAGTTACTTGAAGGAAAGAAAAATGAGGGTGCAAGATGGATACAGGCCTCATAGAGAGATTTTTGTGGTCTCAGATACTGATTTTTGTTGATGGGTTCCTCTGTTCTTATTATATTATAATTAAAAAAAATAGGATTATATACAAACTTATATAAAGTAAATATAAAGAGGGCTTTATATGGACCAATGATCAGAGTATGTCATGAGGCAAAAAATATGGTTAACCTAATCATTTGTACCTGACATCTTAAGAAAAAAATAACTACCCAAATGTAGGTATGAGATTAAATTCTAGCTCAGTCATTTGCTAGATGGGTCTTCTTGGGCAGGTTACTTAATATTTCTGACCCTAATTTACTTCATAAATGTTTGTGTTTTGTAAATTAGTAATTTACTCAATTCCAAACTAAAATTCTTTTGGACATATATACAGCTAAAATTTAAAAGTGTTAAAAGTGCTTCCATAATTTTATCTACTATATATCTATGCATTGTTTTTATAGTGTGTTCTCTGCATATGTATATTATAAGGGAGAGTATAAAAATAATTTATCACATAAAATAATACATAAAAAATCACAATTTGATAAAAGACTGACATTATATGTTAAGAAGTTAAAAGAAGTCACTAAGGGTCCTGGTCTTCATTTTACAATAATGATTTGCATGTCTTTGTGTAAGTCTTTTTGGATCTGTGGTCATCTCTAAAATTAAAAAAATTTATTAGATAGTTAAGGTCTCTTTGAGCTCTAATAGTTCATAACTATGTGAAGTATAATCTTTGGACAATTTTACAATGGTAGGTGCATGAAAAATGTTTTTGAGAGAATGGATATGACCTTTTCTCTTCAAGATAGTGAAGGACATAAAACAGAGTGTTCTGAGTTTTATAGCTATGTGCTTTGACAAAAGGAGGTAGATTAAACAGCTTCTTGTGTGTATGCGTTCATACTACTTGTTTCAAATGCAACATTAGTATTTGGTTTGAAGAATAAATATTTTTTCTTAAAGCTTGGGTATTTTTCCCTGTAAGATAGATCAAATATACTAAATTACTTGCAATTCAATGTAGCTGGTAATAGCTTACATTTACTTAATAAATATATGCATACTAGCTTATCATGATCCTCCAGTCAAACTTTCTTACAACATGCTTTATAATTTACTTTAAAATGTATTACGATGAGTAACCGCATTCATTAAATTTTGTTACATTATGAAATTTTGTAGATGATACTATAATGAATCACCAAAATATTTTACACACTTTAATTTCACAAAGTTCAGTTCAATAACAACCATTATCTATTTCATAAGTGTAATGAATACAGTAAATGTCAAGTAAACTATTTTTCCATAAACAAATTAGCCAAACTCTCCTTCCTGGGAAAAAGAAGACTCACATTTTTCTAGTTAGAGGAAAAGACACAATATTTGTCTTCCCTTTTCTCAGCTTCAAAAATATATGAGTCTAATGGCTATAGAGGCACAGGTTAGCAAGGTGACAGGGCTGGGCCCCAGAAAGTGCACGCAGAGAAAAAAAAATGTCTAGAAGTGCAATCTCTTTCCAGCTACTGTCAAAAATCATCACAAAATTCCCATTCCCATTTTACTCTTCTCCTACATAAAATGTCTCCAGGTCACATCTATAAAGAATTAAATACTGTGAATTTATTAGAAGGTTTCTTTATTGTAAGATGTAACAAAAGTGTTGTTTGGCATTTCCATATGTTGCCTTGAAGCAATTTAGCTCCTTTTCAAAGACACCAAGATTAGCCCGAAATTTTTCTGTCAAGTCTAAAAATGAATCTCTGCTGTTTAAATATTTTTTTTCAATGGCTTAAAATAAGAAAGGAAATACTTTGTTTGTTACCTAAGGATGTCAGTAAATATTATTTCCAAGACACTTATTTTTTTTTATTTTGCATTTGACCATAAATGACAAATAGTAAGAACTGCATTGCTGTGTTCTCACTATGAAAACTTTAAAGTTCAGATTTAAAGATCTTTCCTCTGGTTCTTCAGGTTGAAACAGTGCTACAAATGTTGAGAATTCTCCATCTGTGTCTCTCTTCTGAAGCTGAATCATTGCACACAGTGATGGTGGTAGTGGTGCTGGTAGTGGTGATGGGGATGGTGGTGGTGGTGATGGTGATGATGGTGATGGTGATGGTGGTGGTGGTGGTAGTGGTGTGTATGAGTAGTGGAGGTGGGGCTGCATCAGTTAAATCACTCTGCCATGTCACTTTCAGAAAGCCAGGCAAAGAAATGACCCAATACTTCACCTAGTTTATATTCCCAAACAGAGGTATAAATCATAGAAAAAATAGCAACCATAACATCTGTCATTCTGCTTATTTTCACATTGCTGAGTGACAAGCCTTTTTATAAATATGGCTCAATAAAAAACTAACGTGTCATATTAGTCTCACCAATAAATGATATTTAGGTTACAAACCAATTTAAGCCAAAAAGGGTCTTCCCTCCTCTCTTGATTTGGATTGATTATCTAACAATGAAAATCAGCAGACCCGGGTTCCTCTTTGCTATATACTCTAAGTAGAACATATGCTCACATATTTCAATCAGTCTGTTTTCCAATATCCTCTCTCCAAAACTTCTTTCTCTGATATTGCCTCACTTGCTCAGAAGATGCAAAAAAGAAAGAAAGAAAGAAAGAAAGAAAGAAAGAAAGAAAGAAAGAAAGAAAGAAAGAAAGAAAGAAAGAAAGAAAGAAAGAGAACAAAAAAGCCTAGGTCTTCATTTTCGTAGTTCTTTCTCCTAAATTTTACTTTCTTCAATTCATCTCATCACTCCATAGACTCTTGACTCTTTTCCTCCTATTTAACACTTTTTGTTTGTTTGTTTTGTTTCAAATAGTCTGGATATCAGGAAATGTGTTATTTTCCACAACTAACCTGCAAAGTAATAGTAGCTTAATGAAGATTGAAGTTTATTATTTTTTTTCACAGAAAAA
>NW_017733779.1:13468-15342 GCF_001890085.2 Hipposideros armiger
TGTTTTCAAGATTCTGATGAATATGTCAGTATCTTATTAAAAGTAGATAAGTGAATAGAAATTATGCATACTGTATTATTAGCTATTGTTTTTCCTAGTCCTAATTTGTATACCAACCACCATTTTTCATGATACCGATGATGTATATGTAAGTATTGGGTTGTTGGAAAAGTCATGATGCATTTTTGCAACGAAAAACAGAAAAATACGTCATGACTTTTTCAACAACCCAATAAAATAGTCATAAGTAGTAGACATTGATTATTAAGTAGTGATTGTATTTTTTTAGTTTGAATTTTACATTAGCATCTATATTCCATAAACCCAAGGGGGATAATTTTGATTGTTGAAAGGTTTATAGATTAATATATTCATTTTTAAGGAAATTAAGGGAAAAAACATTTAGATCAGATACTTTTGTGTCAAATTTACATATATTTGTACAATACATAGTGATCTTTTGATTTTTTTAAAATAATGTGTTAAAAACTCCTATTCCACCTGGAATTGCATAAAATTAACAAAATGAAGAAAGGTATCAGGCCTGAATGTTTTGCATTTCAAACTATAATACCCTTTAGAATACATTTGTAGGAAAGTTTTTAAAAATCCTACACCTTCTTTAGAAATACTGTGTTTTTTAGAGTACCAGTCAACAGGACAATGAGCTTTGTTTTGTTACTATACGTACTTCGGGCAGTTCACTTAGTATTTTGCTACACCATGTATAACCTGAGAATTTGTGTTTGAAATGCCTATAGTTTTATTTGTCCTACTTTTTTATCTGAGTATCAGAAATACAATAATCAGGAGAAAACAAAGATAAGAGAGAAAAGACAATGAAAGGCATACTGTTTGACAAAATAAATCCTTTTGCTATGAAAAATTAAGATGCTTATATATGATGCCTATTTTCTGTGTCTTTTATATGAAAACATTCTTAAGCTTCATAAATGATTTGCATGATTGGAAACATTTCTTTATTACAGCATCAGAAGACTCAATTCATTAAAAATGAGAGATTTCCTTTGCTAATAAATACATTTTCTTTTATTGCTCCCTTCTAAAATACCTGTCAGGTACACAAAGTCTCAGCAATTACAGGTGTAATGCAGGACTAGTATTGGGTATAATCTGCAAGAATGTTTGATAAGTTGACTTTTGAGGAAAATATTTTGTCATTACAAAAAGTAAATGAATTGCATATGTTAAAAAATTAAATTGTTTTCAATTTTATAAATTATGTAATACACACTGAAAGATAGAGGTTGCTTTTATTTTGCAACATACTTTCAGACATATTCCATTGTCCCCAATTTATTGAAAACTGGTATAGAATATAGCAATGTAAGAGTTCAGAAAATACCAGTTTTTAAACAGAAAATTTTTGGAAAAAGACAAGCACTTTAAAATGCTGAGAAGTAATTGAAATTACTATAGCTACATACTAGGAATGAAATGAGAAATGGACCCTTATGGGGCTTACTTGATGCAATCTGCTTTATATTCTCTAGCTGCCAAAATTTTATTTCAACAGCCAATTGGTTCTAATTGAGAGATGTCCTTCGCTTTCCATTCTAGCCTATGGGTTAATTAGTTTGTTATAAATCTATGCAGAGCTGTCCTATTCATAATCCTACATATTCAGACATTTGATTTGTGATTTGAATTAGAATCTGAAGTGGGAAAGGCTTCCACACAAATTCAGTGTCTGAATACTGTAGAAACAGCTCAGTCAAGCACTACAACCTGTGCCTTCAAAATAGCCATCAAAATGCCAATTATTTGATCCAAAAGCAGCAAGCAGAGACAGGAAAATTATTTGCATGAAGCAATTCTGATGAAAGTCTATTTACAGAATAGAACAATAAAAA
>NW_017733780.1:0-1687 GCF_001890085.2 Hipposideros armiger
CTCTCTCTCTCTCTCTCTCTCTCTCTCTCTCTCTCTCTCTCTCTCTCTCTCTCTGCATTCTCCTGGAAATTAGAATTTCTACATAATGAACAAAACTCTAGGACAGAGGTTAGGACCTGTGACTTCCAGTTCCAACTCTTCCTCTTACAAGTTATGTGATTTTGGCAAGTTGCTCTGAGCCTTGGTTTTGCAGCTAAGCAATAACAGACAATTTGTAAACTCCATCCAGCTCTAAAATTCTATGATTCTTTTGAACTAAATCCAAAAGAAATGCAGTATCTTTTTTCATGAAACATTATTTTGTGTCATTTGGGTATTATTACCTTTATTGCTTTTTAATAGCTTGGAAACAACTCATATGAACTATAACAGCAAAATAAAAATGAAATTGGGAACAGAAATGATGATCAAACTGGCATCTAATGGACACTTAATATGTACCTACCTCCATGCTAAGTGCTTACACATTTTATTTACTCCTCAGGACAAGGCTCTGATAGGATTACCTTTGTTTTACAGATGAGGACCTGGAGGCTTAGGATGGTAGGTGACCTCTTCAAGGTCACATTGCTATGTTAATCAGCAGCAGAGCTCAAGTTTGAACCTGCACCACCAGATAACAAAGATTGTGCTTTTAGGCTTTAGCTTTAGGCTCCCCATCGTCACCTGCCCCTTCACCTGTGTGATGGCCAATCGATCCCAACACTGTTAGACTGTGGGGTCACCCAAACAGGCCACGTGCACTGTGGTTCACACCCTCCCTCCCACATCCTACCACATTGGTAGGAGATTTAATGGCTTTAAGTGCAGGCTCATTCCTTTCTGCTTTCAAATATTCCACTTCATAGGGTCTCTGTTTCCTTCATCAGTATTCCCCATGGCTTTAAGAATCAGGGGAGTTAAACGGTAGATGGTCACCTGGAAAACCTAGTAGGCCAGCTGCACTATTGCCTTCCAAAATATTCCTCTTTACCAATATAAAACTGCTGGCAGAAATGGACCTACATTTCCCCCATTTAAAGAATTTATTGTAATATTCATATGTGACACATAAAAATTTAAGACTGATCAAAGGGTAAAAGTAACAAGTTAAAGTCACCTAGAATGTAATAGTTGGATGAATATTAGAAATCATTTTTATTTCCTAGATGATAAAAAAATGAGTCAATGAGTTTGTACAAGTCACTCAGTGACTCAGTGTGGTAGGAATAGAATTGACACCCAGTTTCCTGACTCTTGGTTTGGTTCTTTTCCTACCACTGGAGAGTTCTGAAAAGAACACAAGACAGGTTAGAGGAGAACGCCATATTGACCAAGGCAGGGATTAAAGGAGGCAAACATTGCAACTGCAAGCCAAGGAATGCAAAAGGGGGCCAGTAACCCACCAAAAACTAGGAAGAGGCAAGGAAGAAGTCTCCCCTGCTGTTTTAAGCCACAAAGTTTGTGGTAATTTGTTTTGACAGCCCTGGTAAATTAATACACTTGTTGATTTAAAGTATAATAATAGTATTGCTGCCCATTTCTTTTTTTCCCACTTAATATATCACAGACATATTGCACATTGGCCACAAAGAGGTTTGCTTTATCTTTTTTTTTAAAGATTTTTATTGGGGAATTGGGGGATGGGAACAGCGCTGGGGAATTGGGGGAAGGGAAACAGACAAGTTGCTGTCCTTTTGTTCTTCAG
>NW_017733780.1:8527-10195 GCF_001890085.2 Hipposideros armiger
CTTGAATCACTTTTTTTTTAGGTCTGTCTCTTTAAAATAGGATATAAATGAATTTTCTTTTTAGATATAATCTGATGATTGGGAGCAAAGATGATTAACATAGTACTCATGTTGCCTTATAATTCATCATACCTCAAGGTGAATTCTAAGTAATTTGTTTTAAATGAATTTTAACCTTATAGGCAGCAGATTCACTGCCAGATATTGGCAATGGGTTGTCTACCAAACTTAGCTTTCAGTATTGATAGGAGTTTTTCTTTTTTTTCTGTATCTTTATAAATATTGTAACTGGATGTTGGGAGACAATGTAATGGAGACTAATAGACAATTGACTCTTAGAGATCATCAGCAATACTAAGCTAATCTCTAAGTTATTACAACTTTGTGAATGCTATGAAATAACCCTACACAAGATTTCTTTTACTGAGAATACAGATCAAACTTCTTATAGGATGAACAGGGTATCTAATTCCCCTTTAAGATGGCTGGGGCAGTCCCAACATAAATGCCAACTAAGTAGATAATTGTCAAGATCAGTCCAGGCTTTCAGGGTCTTGAGCAGTCTAAAGCAGATGGCACCAGGATAAAAGTATTAAAGTTGGGGAAAAGACTCAAGAGTCAAGGCAGAGAAGGTTCCTTAGTTATCAGTCCAAGAAATGAGCAAAGGCCAAATATGACTAATGATACTCAAGGTCATTCATTCAACAATATTCATTCACAAATATTCATTGATTGCAGATTATATTCTTGGTGCTCAAGCCTAGGACATGTAGAAATCAAGCAGAAAGTAGGAACAAGGTGAATGGGGGAGGTCTAGAACTTTTGTAGAAATTAAGGCTATAATTCCCAAGACCTTTTCTTCTCAGATGCTGGGTTTCTTGATTTTAAAGAAACAGGGTCAAAATAGATGAGAGATATTTCCATGACATTATACATACCCTATGTATCTCTTCATTTGGTCTTCCATCAATGCCACATGGGTTTGAAACAAACCCAGTTTGTTCAAAGAAGAAACTGGCTTTATGTTCTGAATCTAAGGAACGCGGCATTAGGTTCTACCAAAAGGCCTCTGGGTCAGCTTCTTAAAGATACCGACATCATTTTCTCTGTGTTCCTCAAGTGGGGAGAAACATATAGACTCATTATATCCCTTGAATAAACATTTTAGATTATAAACCTGTGTAGGTAATTCCTGGAGAATCCATGTTCCACTTGTGACTGTCTCTTAGTAAAAGGCAGAATGAAGGGGAAGATTCAGTCAAAATTCAAGTCAAGCTCCCTTGGAAGATTTCTCATCATTTCTTTACATACAAAGGATTAGCTCTGGCGTGGTTTTTTTCAGAGGTGTTCCTAGCTTATTCTCTTGGCTGCTCTGCCACTAATTTTTCGACACTGCTTTCCTTTTCAAATACTGATGTAGGGTATGCACAACTTAACTAAAAGAAAGCCAAAGAGGAATAAAATCTTTAAAGCACATCATTATGCAGATGATAATGCATTCACTGTTTCTGCTCTCAACAGAGAAAAAATAAAGGTACATATAGCAGCAGATAAATTTAAGGTAGACACCACAGGAAATTAGACATTACGAGTCAAAAGGTGAAAATAACATGGCGTAGGTTTCCCAAGGGAGACTGTGTAGCTTCCTAGTTGGTGCTTGAAAGAAAT